>NC_052148.1:197090306-197375612 GCF_902713615.1 Scyliorhinus canicula
TTCCCCCGACGATGTCGCGGGCACTGATCTCTCTGAACCTGAAGCGGGATAAGGACCCCTTGCAGTGTGGATCATACAGGCCTATCTCGCTCCTCAATGTTGATGCCAAGTTGCTGGCGAAGATCCTGGCCACCAGGATAGAGGACTGTGTGCCAGGGGTGATACATGAGGATCAGACAGGATTTGTCAAGGGACGGCAGCTCAACACGAATGTGCGGAGGTTGTTAAATGTTATTATGATGCCAGCGGTTGAAGGGGAGGCGGAGATAGTGGTGGCGCTAGATTCAGAGAAGGCCTTTGATAGAGTTGAGTGAGGGTACCTGTGGGAGGTGCTGGAGAAGTTTGAATTTGGGGAGGGGTTCATCAAATGGGTGAGGTTGCTTCATGAGGCCCCGATGGCGAGTCTAGCTACTAATGGAAGGAGGTCAGAGTACTTCAGGCTCTACCGTGGGACCAGGCAGGGGTGCCCCCTGTCCCCCTTGCTTTTTGCACTGGCAATTGCACCTTTGGCTATGGCGTTGAGGGAGTCGGGGAGGTGGAGGGGTCTGGTGCGGGGTGGGGAGGAACATCGGGTATCGCTGTATGCGGACGACCTGCTGCTGTATGTAACGGACCCAGTGGGGGGATTGCCGGCGGTGATGGAGCTGTTGGCTTAGTTTGGGGGCTTCTCGGGCTATAAGCTAATCTGGGTAAGAGCGAGGTGTTTGTAGTGCACCCGAGTGATCAGGAGGAGGGAATTGGTAGGCTCCCGTTTAAGAGGGCAGTGAAGAGTTTTAGGTACCTGGGGGTGCAGGTGGCCAGGAGTTGGGGGACTCTCCACAAGCTTAATTTTACCATGCTTGAGGAGCAGATGGAGGAGGAATTTAAAAGGTGGGTAGAGTGCAGTCCGTCAAAATGACGGTGCTCCCGAGGGTCTTGTTCCTTTTTCAGTGTCTGTCCATCCTTATCCCTAGGGCCTTTTTTAGGAGGGTGACTAGCAGCATCATGAGCTTTGTTTGGGCGCATGGGACCCCGAGGGTGAAGAGGGTCTTCTTGGAGCGAGGCAGAGATGGTGGGGGGCTGGCATTACCCAACCTCTCGGGGTATTATTGGGCGGCCAATGTATCGATGGTGCGCAAGTGGGTGATGGAGGGGGAGGGGGCAGCATGGAAAAGGTTGGAGATGGCGGAGTCCTATCTGACTGACTCAAGCTGGATGGCGTACATCAATCTTGTGGCTATTTAATGCAAGCACCTTTCCATGGGCAGATTTCAGCCGATTGTTTTGAGATCCTTTTATCTAATCCTATGAGGTGACTATAAAAGCTTTATGTAAGCACTGGGAATGGGCCAACGTTAAATACAGAGAAAAATAACAAAGATTTTGAACATGAGTCTCAAAGTAATATGCAGGAATTGTTGGCAGAATAGTTCAGCAGAAACAAATCTGTGGTGTATCAAAATGACCTCAAACATGTCAAGAGTACATGTTTACTTTGTATGAACCTGTTTTCTGATAAATTTTCAAAGCATAGCCAACTTTGTAGAGCTCTGCTTGCAGCTATTTAAAGGTGCTCCTTAATTCTTGTGAATTCTTGGAAAAGGTTGCTTGAGAATGTAGAGCACCCTCAGATCCTGAGCCTGTTTTGGTGAAGTGCAGCAAAGCAGGGTTCCCCCCAATTAGAAACAGTTTTAATGAAGGCCAGCCCGTAAGGGCTACATTCAACCTGCTTGGCTTGAGCCAGTGGACGTGGTCCAACAGCTAAAGGGAGCAGATTAGGAAAATCCTTAACAGCCTGAGAGAGAGTTCCACGGTAAAGTAGCCAAGTGTTTCATTGTTCCAAGCTGTTGGGAAAATTTACATACTTCTCACTCATTCTTCTCTCACCTTGTTAAACTATGACTGAGGCTGCATTCTGAAATACCTTTCAAAGTGATCATTCATACATAAAAACAAAAACTTCTGGGAAAATGCAGCAGGTCTGGCAGTATCTGCAGAGAGAGAAACAGAGTTATGGGCAGGATTCTCCGTCCTGGGATGCCCGGAATGCATTCCAGAATGGGACGGAGAATTGGGTGTCGGGGGAAAATCGGGGGCGGAAATCTCTGCTGGCCGATGCTGGAATCGTGAAATGTGATGGGGCGGAGAATCACCCGTCAGCCTGAAAATGAGGTCGGTGCCAACAGAACGCCATGCTCTGGCGCCTCAATGGTGACGTTAATGCGGTCAACATTGCGTGCCGGCGTGAGCATGCAAAATGTATGGTAGCATGCATTAACATCTCATTAACGGGTCCGGCCTGGTAGTCCCCGGTCTCCCGCGATTCTCCACCTCTGTCAGGTGGATGTGACAACAGCGTGGTTTACTTATGGTATTTTAAATCAGAAAACAGGCGCCGTGGCTGCTGTGGGAGGAAGTGGAGGGAGGTAACGCCCCCAAAAGTGCAACGGTGGGCTGACAGTTGTGCTGCTGATTGGGGTGGGGAGGGGGCGTCTGCCAGGGCTGGGGGAGGGGGTAGTGGGGGGGGGGGGAGGGTGACAAGTTAATGGGCCATTGGGTTGAGGTGTTCCCCCAGGGCTGGGGTGTCTGGGCACGGATTGTCATTGGCACAGCCTGCAAGATAGCCATCTGGCCCACTGGGGACTGTAGATGCACATAGTGCCTCCGGCCTCTGCACTGGACAGCACCTCAGATGGTCGCACTGGGGCATGCCAACACCTGGTGGGCATGGGCTGTGCTGGACCACAACCATCCTGTTGATGGGTTGGCTGGAGACTGGGGATTCCTGCCGGGTGGCTTTGGGGCGTGGGGGGCACCCATGCTAATATGTCTGCCCTCCATCCCCTGCAGATAATGGAGTTCATTATCCAACGTGGAATCCAAACTGCCTGGTTGCTGCAGCTCTGGTATTGCGGCTGCATGAGCAGGAGCTGCTCAGGAAGGACCCAGCAGGACTGGAGTCAGCCCCAGAGGAGCAGGATTCAGCTGGTGAGGATGGGGAGCCGGCCATTCAACAGTCCGAGGAGGAGGTAGAAGGAGGCGTTGCATCAGGCTCCATGTATACTGGCAACGTCTGTCATTCAAGGGTTGTTATTTTTACTAGCTAGAAGTTAACCTGATTGGAAATAAAACAGAAAGTGAATGTTCCATCTGTTAGCGCTGTGTGGTTTTGATGTTTTATATTGTTACAAGATGCGTTGAGAGTTTGTAAAGTCTGAAATTCCTACTTTGGTCAAGTCGCATGTATTCTACAAATGAATCCAGTTTCTTGATTTGTCATCAACTTTTACTAATCATGGTTAGCACTGCTGCCTCACAGCGCCGAGGTCCCAGGTTCAATCCCGGCTCTGGGTCACTGTCCATGTGGAGCTTGCACATTCTCCCTGTGTTTGTGTGGGTTTCACCATCAAAACCCAAAGATGTTCAGGGTAGGTGGATTGGCCATGCTCAATTACCCCTTCATTGGGAAAATAGATTGGGTTATCCAAACTTAGAACAAAAATAAAAAGAGACACTTTTCCTAATCAGAGTGCATCATCAGTTAGGATCAATAAAGAGTGCAGGAGAGCATGCTAGGAGCAACATGAGGCACACCGAAAAATGATGTGTCAACCTGGTGAAGCTATAACACAGGACTTGTGTTCCAAATAGCATAAGCAACAAGTAATAGACAGAGCTGAGCGATTACACAACAAATGCATCAGATCTATGTCCTGTAGTCCTGCCACATCCAGTGAATGGTGGTGGACAATTAAACAACTCACTGGAGGAGGAGGCTCCACAAATATGGGTGGCATGGTAGCACAGTGGATAGCACTGTTGCCTCACAGCTTCAGGGTCACAGGTTCGGTTCCCGGCTTGGGTCACTGTCTGTGCAGAGTCTGTACGTTCTCCCCATGTCGCGTGGATTTCCTCTGGGTGCTCCGGTTTCCTCCCACAAGTCCTGAAAGACGTGCTGTTAGGTAATTTGGACATTCTGAATTCTGCCTCTTTGTACCTGAACATGCGCCGGAATGTGGCGACGAGGGGCTTTTCACAGTAACTTCATTGTAGTATTAATGTAAGCCTACTTGTGACAATAAAGATTATTATTATTATTCCCATCCTCACACCTTCATTGAAAGTAAATATCTTAGGAAGTATCTGGAAAAGCATGGATGAGAGTTTCAATTGAATTAAGTGACGAATGTTTAAAACAGGCAGGTCTTTCAAGTCATAACCAAGTAAAATTTTAGCATACAGTTAAAAGCAAAGGTTTCATACCTTCACTGAAATTAACTCTCTTAGTAAACAGCTGGAAAGGATGGATGATGCTCAGTCGAATTAGGTGTCAATTCTAAGTGTGAAATTCTACTAACATCAAGTCAATTAAAAGAAAATTGGAGACGACCTGTCTATGAGAAACATAATTTAAAGTAAAAATCAAAGGCAAAGTTATGAGCTGGGGACAATTGGAAAATTAAACTATTCAACTGACAGAAATTAAAAGTAACACCTATTGAAACCAAAGCATCTTTGAATATCACAAAGGAACTTTGAACATCACAAAGGACAATGTAATCAAATCTGAGAGGTGAGGTTATGCCCCACATGAATACTTAGTTGTATTAGAATGTTTACATCAAAGATACTTTTTTAACAATCAAAGTGAAATAAGTTAATTTACAACAAGGCTCTAAAAACATAATAATTGGTAGAAAGAGAATATAAACCCAGGGAGCAGAAGCAGACCAGCAACAGCAACAGGAAGGGAGGAGAACTCAGAGAGAGATGAGAAGCAACTACAGCTCGGTCATGGGAAAGACAAGACGAGCAGCCGAGCTTAAACAGCTATACATCTGAGGAAGACTAGAATTTAAACAGGAGTCAGAGTCAGCTGAGAGATAGCTAGCAGAGCCAACTCTCATAGCGCAGTACATGGGATCGACACGACACGGCAACCGAGCTAACCAGCGAATACATCTCAAGAAGGCCAGACTTTAAAGAAGATTGATTGTCAAGGTGGGCCTGAAGGTCCCTTCAACCAACCAGCAGGATCCAGAAGCAAGATCTTTTTACCTTTCTGTAAAGAAAGTGTTTGCAGTTTTTAAAAGAAAAAATATAATAATAAAATAACTTAACTTAACCTGAAAAAATGGTTTATTCCTGAAAGTCTACTTTACTTACTTAGCAATGCAGGACCCAGGACATTGATGCTACTAAGTGGTAAGTAGATAAAATCTTCGGTGAAGGTATGGGTTATACCGGGGTATAACTTGAAAATATAGTTTGACCTGAATAGTACCCACCGATGCCTGCATCAGAGTCGGGGAGTGAGAATCCCTGTTCACCGTTTAGAATATCAACCCTTTTTTGGTATAGGGGGAATTCTAAGAATAGTGGTGAGTTTTCAAAATCAGTCCCCAGCATCCCAGATGTCAGTCTTCAGCCAATTCGTTTCACCCTGTGCGATATCAAAAAAAGCTGGAAAGCACTGGATACTACAAGGGGTTTGTCCCTGACAAAATTCCATCAATAAGACTTGTGCTTCAGAACTTGCTGTTCCCCTAGCCAAGCTGTTCCAGTACAGCTACAACACTGGCATATACCTGGCAATGTGGAAAATTGCCCAGGTGTGTCCTGTACACAAGAAACAGGACAAATCCAGCCCGAACAATTACCACCCTATCAGTCTACTCTCTATCATCAACACAGTGATGGAAGAAATCATCAAAAGTACTATGAAGCGGCGCTTACTCAGCAATAACCTGCTCACTGGCACTCAGTTTGAGTTCCGCCAGGGTTACTCAGCTGCTGACCTCATTACAGCCTTGGTTCAAACATGGACAAGAGAGCTGAACGCCAGAGGTGAGTTGAGAGTGACTGCCCTTGACATCAAGGCAGCATTTGACTGAGTATGGCATCAAGGAGCCCTAGCTAAACTGGAGTCAATGGGAATCAGGGGGAAATTCTCCACTGGTTGGAATCATACCTGGCACAAAGGAAGATGGTTGTGGTAGTTGGAAGTCAATCATCTCAGCTCTAGGACATCATGTAGAGGTTCCTCAGGGTAGTATCCGAGGCCCAACCATCTTCAGCTGCTTCATTAATGACCTCCCTTCTATCATAAGGTCAGAAGCATTTGCGGATGACTGCACAATGTTCAGCAACAATTCCGACTACTCAGATAATGAAGCAGTCCATGTCCCAATGCAACAAGACCTGGACAACATCCAGGCTTGGGCTGAGTAGTGACAAGATACATTCGCGCCACACAAGTGCCAGGCAATGACCATCTCCTACAATGAGGGTCTAACCATTGCCCCTTGACATTAAATGGCATTACCATCACTGAATCCCCCACAATTAACATCCTGGGGGTTACCACTGATCAGAAACTGAAATGGACTAGCCATATTAATACTGTGGCTACCAGGGCAGGTCAAAGGCTAGGAATCCTTCGGCAAGTAACTCACGTCCTGACCCCCCCCCCCCCCCCCCCCCCCGAAAAGTCTGTCTACCATCTATAAGGCACAAGTCAGACGTGTAATGGAATTCTCTCCACTTGCCTGGATGATTGCAGCTCCAACAACACTCAAGAAGCTCAACACCATCAAGGACAAAGCAGCCCACTTGATTGCTCCTCCTTCTACAAACATTCAAACCCTCCACCACCGACGAACAGCGGCAGCCATGTGTACCATCTACAAGATGCACTGTTGGAACTCACCAAGGTTCCTGAGACAGCACCCTTCTAACCCACGACGACTGCTATCTAGAAGGATAAGAGCAGCAGATATCTGGGAACCCCACCACCTGGAGGTTCCCCTCCAAGTCACTCAACGCCCTGACTTGGAAATATTTTGCTGTTCCTTCACTGTCACTGGGGAAAAATCCTGGAATTCCCTCCCTAACAGCACAGTAGGTGTACCTACAGCTCAAGGACTGCAGCGGTTCAAGAAGGCAACTCACCACCATCTTCTGAAGGGCAACTAGGGAAGGGCAATAAATGCTGGCCTTACCAGCAAGGCCCACATCCCGTAAATTAATTTAAAAGAAAGTTAGGAAAGATGGAAAAGTTGGAAAATGACAAGGGGTGGGTGGGGAAGAGGAATAAAAGGAGAGTGTACAGTGTCAAATTCATATGTCAGGGAGATCGCTTTGGTTTGCACATTAGTGTAAGTGGACATTGGCCAAACATGTCAATTTCAAACTGTGAAGGATGAGAGATCAGCTTGTGGGAGCAACTGACATTTATGAACCTGATGACGTGTCTTGGGTAGATCCTAAATTTAAAACATTATCAGGACCTTTCAATGGAATTAAATTTTTATGTGGCGCGTGCTTGTTTTGAACTTTGATTAATATTAAAACCCTTACATATTTCTATTTGATATTAATACTTTCCTGGAATAGTGAAGGGCTTTTTGACAACTGTCAGATTTAATGTCATCGCCAAGTTTTCTTGAAGCAGTTAAAGTAATGAGTGGGTCAATAAGTAGTCTGCGTACTTGTGGTAAACGGAGTCAGTATGGAGACAGTTCTACATGACACACTATTATGTTGCCATCCAAGCAGACAATATGGGGAGATGGGTGAATGGGACTTGGTGCAAGTTTGCACACAGGTGGCAAAGCTTTCAATCACCTCAAGTTTACAAAAGATGCAAGGCGGGAGAGCATTGGATAGATGCATGGAAACAGTGCAGTATATTTGAAGAGGTGCCGAGATCAGTTGGAAATTCTGGCTCCCATTTCACCAGAACTACAAGGGTGAGGTTGATGGCATGAAAAGTGTACCTTTGCTGCCAACAGCACTCCCTTCCGCTCAAAATAGCTCACATTGCCAATTGTATGATAGATGCGTAGTGGAAAATAATTTATAAACGGAAATTGTAGTTAGAGCTCCAGGGATAGCATGTGGACCTTTCTTAGAATGTAATATACCTGTAATTATAATTGGAGCGGGATTCTCCGTTCCGTCTGCCGTGTGTTTCTCGGCTATGCACCATTCGCTGGGGGTGGGATTCTATTTTCCCACTGATTGTCAATGGGATTTCCCACTGGAACCACGCTACGCTGTCGTGAAACCCGCTGGCGGGTCTGCGCTGTCAGCGGGAACATTGAATCGCAATGACTGGAGAATTCTGGTCTTGTTATCAATCACCTATTGCAAAGCTTGTTCGAAAGAAGAAACAGCAAACGGAGTTGACGGTAGTGCAAATAGGGGCTTCGAGAAATATTGGCGATGTGTCATTGAGAATCCGTTCTGGAGAATCATGTAGCCTGTCGCTGTGGCTTTTCCACACATAGTGATCGAGCAGCAGCAGAGACATTGACATACTGCTGCATGTGGCCAGGACCAGCACCCGGCGGGGGAGGGGCCTGGGCCCATAGTTGTTCAGGGAACAGCAACACAGACGATGGAGCCTTGTAGGAGACACTATTGGCAATGCGTCTTCCGACGTCGTACATCCTACTTATAGATGTCAGAGCTTTAGTGTTGGAGAAGACTGCACTTGTCCCGGGGGATGGTGGACCACCTTTGCCATGGTCTGCAAGAGTTGGCAACACATGAAGCGGGAGGATATCCCAACACATGGCCCTTAAAGTCACCGGCATTCTGAACTTCCCTGCGAGCAGCTTCTTTCAGGGCAGCCTGCAAGGGAAGGGAGATGGCATTAGTACATCACGGGGGATAAATGATGCAAGAAGTTTGAGGGTTGATTGTTTGTCCTGAGAGTTCTCACTTTTGCTCGCTGACGCAACCTCACTATCAGCACAGGCACGGTCCTGCACCTCCTGGCCAGCTCAAAGGCTCTTTCCTCATGGGGGGTGGGGGGTGCAGAGCTCCTGAATGACTCCGGGTGGCTGTGCCCTCTCAAGTATGTTGTGGTCAGTTTTGTCCTGTGGGGATACAGATGGGAAGACTGCAACAGGAGCCTGCCAGTTCAGATGGTTGAGGAGTGGCATGAGTGGGACTGGAGTGGGAGTGGAGATGTGAGGGGTTGAGTGGAGACTGGGGGGCAACCATGGGGATTGGGGAGGTGGTGAAGAGGGCTTTGTGACAGGTGGGTAACCCATGATGTGACTGGGTGAGAGATCACCTTGGAGGTGCAAGGGATGTGTGACGGGGTGTAGCGAGAGACTGGAGGTGGCAGACGTACCTTGGTCAGGTGAATAAGAACATTCATTTTCTTCCTATTCTGCTACTCTGTCGTCCTCTGCAGGGAGTTGGCACTTGCAAAAGCTGCAAAGCCCTCCCAGGCGTGAGTGGTCACATTGCTGGAGGGACGTCTCTGGGAATTCGGGCAGAGGAGGTCACGCCTCTGGTGGACTCCATCCAGGGGTCTGATGAACTTCCTCTGGGAATCTTGGAGCAGGCTTCCTGTCTACGATCCCCTCAGTTGGATCTGGAACATGTACTGGGCAGATGTTTGTATGGTACTCCCACTAATTGCTGTGATTAAGTTTCTCTGGGGAGAGCAAATAAGCAAGAAGGCGCTAAGAGCGTGGCATGATGCACGTGAAGAAAAAAAAACTTTGCTTGAGAGGATGAAAATTCCATGAGATCTCTTGCCAACACCATTGGTGGGACTTGGACCATGTTTCTCACTGAAACTGACACTTTGCCATTTTTTGGTAAGATTCTGTCCATCATTTTAATGGTTAAAATTTCAGTTGAACGAGCTTTATTACAGTGTTAAACTGACTGGGGAACAAAGTGACATGCACCCACCTTTTCGGTGGGAGAATCTCGGCATGTGCCCATGACTGCAAGTGTTTCCGGTGCCTTTCTACTGGCAGGAGTTATAGTGATGATCAAATGGATTACAATGGCAACAAAGGCATGGCTCAAGGAGGGGAACTTAGAAATCTAGTTAATAATTTAGTGGTACTGGTAACGTGGCTGATTGTCCGTTTAAGGGGAACACAGCAGAGTAAGAGTCACCTGGCCTGGGTGACCAATTGCGACTCGGAGCAGGTCATCACCCGGGGGGGGGGGGGGGGGGGGGAGTTCCCCTTGTGCAGATGTATTCTGGAACAAGAACTAGCTGTTCCCTTTTTTTAAAACGCAAGTAAAAAAATAAAATAAAATAATAGTGTTAAACATATAAACTGTGACCATAATGCATCGGTGGCAAATTGTAAGCTAGTAATTATTAAGGGTAGGCTTGAATAAGATGACATAGTGGTAATGTTACTGGTAACAGTAGTAATCCAGAAACCCAGGCTAATCTACAGTAATGTGGCTGACCCTTAACTGTCCTCTGAAATGGACCATCAAGCCATTCAGTTCAAAGGAAAATGGTTGCTTTGCCGCTGATGCCCACATCCCAGGAAAATAATACACATCTAGAATTGAACAAAAAGGATCTAATGATAACTTTGCATCACCTTTTTTGAACAATATAGACATTTGAAGTGGAAGAAGAAAGGCGCTAAATTAGAAATTGGCATCTGTCCCCTGCTACATATCAAGTTTTCAAATCTGTTACATGTTAGCAGTCATTAACTCTGTCTAAAATGCAGGAATGAGAAGCATTTTAGAATTTTCAATTTAGGCATTGTTGCCAATAAATACCAAGTATATTTGTTGGATTAAGTGTATTATGTGGTGCACACAGAGGGAACAATCCATAAACAGATGAAAACTGCACCTACTTTTCATAAATTCATTGGGATGAAGACTTTTGAATGATTGCAGTAAAAGAGAGGATCTAAATGAATATATCACAATGTGTCAATGTAAATTTCAGATATAGGTTTACTTTGTTCCACTGATTGCCCACAATTTCTTTTTGATTCTGACTTTGGCAGTAGATGACAGGGAGATTGTGCAGTTTGATCATCAGAACAGCGCAATGTATACTGTGTGATGCATAACATACGATTACCTCCAACTATCCCAGCCACAGACATTGCTGTGAACAAAAATCAGCAGATAAAACCAATAAGGAACAAAAACAACAATGTAAAATTTATTACGAGAAAGCAGTTTACCACAAGCAGGTTTGAACAACCATTATTCACCTCCCATTGTATAGCAATGGCTTCTAACTTTGAATTACTTGTGCATGGACAATAGAAGTAGTGATCATATAGTCACTGATCAAAACTGATTTCAAATAACACATCTATTTTTTCCAGGGCAGTTCAGTCTGAACATCAACAGGACACAAGATGAACCATCCTCCAGCAAGAAGGTAGAACCCTGCCAATTACCCTCTTAACTAAGGCACTGAGAGTTGTTCTAATTTGTTCTCACCTGCAACAAAAGTATATTTCTTTTTTCTATAGAAGCTTGGTCGCAACTTGATCTGAAAACCAAGAGACTTCCACCTTCTATTCACCTTCAAAGAACCACAAGACAGGACCCCATCCAGGTCCGCAACAGTTTCATCTTAAAGGGTGGATTTAAACATGTGATTTACTTTCTTGTTATTCCATTTCTTAATCTAAGTAGATGCATCACCTGTAAAACTCATCTTTTCTTGTGTATGTGTCTGTGTTTCAGGGAGTGAGTGTTTTGTTGTGCTTATAATCCCCATGCGTAAATAAATATTTATCTTTCCTTTTGATTTATACTTACCAGAAAGCCTGTTTTGTGTTTATCCTTTAAGGCCACAATATTCAAAAGGTTTCAAACACTCCCTCCAAAATATATATCTTGTTGTCAAGAGATGAGAGAAAAGGGAAAAGTTCTCCCACCATCTCTCTTTTTCTGCAACGCCTCCGAAACCTAACTATAACTTATCAGTACTCCTCAATCTTATTATTATCCTACTACTGTCACAGGCTTGACTCCATATTCAGCTCAGTCTTAGCCAACAGCTTACCCTGTGTCATTCCTGGTGTCCAATGAAGACCCCAACAAAGCATAGGTTGCTGCCTCCTTACGAGTAGCAATCCTAACTGCCTTATTCTACTTTCTTCCCCACCTTGTTGCCCAGGGCACCTGCTAAGAGCTAATCTTCTCTGCTTTCTTCCCATCCTACTCACAGCTCCCTAATATTGGCCTTGTGGACCTTGCTATTCGATTGACCATCGTTGTCTTTCCTTCTCTGGAATGTCCATTTGTTGTGAATAAATCAGTTGCCATCATGTCCTTGACAGAGACCTTGGCTGAGTAGAGTGATGATGTATTCTCCTTAACTGAAGCCTTTCTGCGTAGCCCAATGACAGTGAAGGAACGGTGATATATTTCCAAGTCAAAATGGTGAGGGGCACCTCCAGGTACTGGTGTTCCCATGTATCTGTAACCCATGTCCTTCTGGATGGTAGTGTTTGTGGGTTTGGAAGGTGCTGCTTAAGGAGCCTTGGCAAGTTCCTGCAGTGCATCTTGTTGTTTGTACACACTGCTGCTATTGTGCATCAGTGGTGGAGAGTTTGAATGTTTGTGGAAGGGGTGCCAATCAAGCGGACTGCTTTGTCCTGGATGGTGTTGAGCTTCCTGAGTGTTGTTGGAGCTGCACTCATCCAGGCAAGGGGCGAGTAGTCCATTACACTCCTAACTTGTGCCTTGTAGATGGTGGACAGGCTTTCCGAGGGGGGTGGGGGTGGGGGGGGGGGGGGGGGGGGGGGGGGGGGGGTGGGTCAGGAGGTGATTTACTTGCCGCACATTTCCTAACATTTGACCTGCTCTTATAGCCACAGTATTTATATGGCTAGTCCAGCTCAGTTTCTGGTCAATGGTAACCCACAAGATGTTGATAGTGGGGGATTCAGTGATGGTAATGCCATTGAATGTCGAGGGGTGATGGTTTGATTCTCTCTTCTTGGAGGTGGTCATTGTCTGGCACTTGTGTGGAGCGAATGTTACTTGCCAGCTGCCAGCCCAAGCCTGGATATTGTCCAGATCTTTCTGCATTTTCATATGGACTGCTTCTGTGTTGAAGGAGTCACGAATGCTGCTAAACATTGTGAAATCATCAGCGAACATCCCCATTTCTGACATTATGTTGGAAGGAATATCATTGATGAAGCAGCTGAAGATGGTTGGCCTCCGACACTACCCTGGTGAACACCTGCAGTGATGGCCCGGGACTGAGATGACTGACCTCCAACCACCACAACCATCTTCCTTCGTGCCAGGTAAACTCCAACCAGTGGAGAGTTTTCCCCTAATTCATATTGGCTCCAGTTTTGCTAGGGCTCCTTGATGCCAAATTCGGTCAAATTCTGCCTTGAATACAGGGGGGCAGTCACTCTCACCTCACCCTTGGAGCTCATGAGAGACTCACCATTAAAATACATGGAGTGGTGTGATGTTGCTGTAGTTACATATATATAGACTGAGTCCGAAAGGACATAACTGCTAGACTGAGTTTGCAACACGTGGTGAGGGAACCAACAAGAGGGAGAAACATCATCCTCACCAATCTGCCTGCCGCAGATGAGTCTGTCCATGACAGTATGGGTAGGAGTGTCCATGTTTGAACAAGGCTGTAGTAATAGCAGGAGCTGAGTGACCCTGACAGAACACAAACTGAGCGTCCGTGAGCAGATTATTGCTGAGTAAGTGCCGTTTGATAGCACTGTTGGTGACTCCTTTCTTCATTTTATTGATGATGGAGAGTACCCGTATAGGGCAGTAATTGACTGGGTTGGATTTGTCCTGTTACTTGTGTACAGGACACACCTGGGCAATTTTCCACATTTCCGGGTAGATGCCAGTTTTGTAGCTGCACTGGAACAGCTTGGCTAGGGGTGCGGCCAGTTCTGGAGCACAAATCTTCAGTATCATTGTCGGAATATTCAGTGCCTTCAGCCGTTTCGTGATATCACGCAGAATGAATCGTATTGGCTGAAGACTGACATCTGTGATGCTGGGGACCTCTGGAGAAGACCGAGATGGATCATGCACACGACACAGCTAGCTGAAGATTGTTACGAATGCCTCAGCCTTGTCCTTTGCACATATGCGCTGGGCTCCTCCATCATTGATGATGGAGATATTTATGAAGTCTCCTCCAATGAGTTGTTTAATTGTCCACCACCATTCACGACTGGATGCGTGCAGAGCTTAGATCTGATCTGCTGGTTTTGGGATCGCTTAGCTCTGTTTATTACTTGCTGCTTATGTTGTTTGATATGCAAATAGTCCTGTGTTGTAGCTTCACCAGGCTGACAACTCACTTTTCGGTATATGGTACTGCACCTGGCATGCCGACCTGCACGCTTCATTGAACCAGGGTTGATCCTCTGGTTTGGTGGTGATGGTAGAGTGGGGGATATGGCGGGCCATGAAGTTGCAGAGTGTGGTTGAATACAATTCTGCAGCTGCTGATGGCCCACAGAACCTCATGGATGCCCAGTCCTGAGTTGGTAGATATGTTTGAAGTCTATCTCATTCAGCACGGTGGTAGTGCCACACAACACGATGGATGGCATCCTCAATGTGAAGACGGGACTCTGTCTCCACAAGGACTGTGCGGTGGTCACGCCTACTGATACTGTCAGGGACAGATGCATCTGCAGCAGGCAGATTGGTGAGGATGAGGTCGAGGTTGTTTACCCCTCTTGTTGGTTCCCTCACCACCTGTTGCCGACCCAGCCGAGCTGCTATGTTTTTCAGGACGTGGCCGATATATTTGTAATTACAGCAACATCACACCACTCCATGTTTTTTAATGGTGAGTCTCTCAACTTGATACTATAATCAGGTATTTTTCCGCTGAGCTGGGACTGTCGGTCAGAAACCTCCTGACTTTCACATTTATCTCCATGTATGTAGTTGCTGTCTGATTTGCATTTTAACTATGGTGAGCGTATTAGTCTCAATAGCCTCAACATCAAATTCCAGCCCGTTATTTTGCTAAACCTAGGCTATGAAAACCCATATCTATAGAGAGTGGAGAGGAATGTTTGTGGTTATGTTTATCAAAACTCTAGCTGAGAATGCAAGAAAAGTGTTGGGATGTTAACAGTAACCTCAGACCTTTTAGGGACATTAAGCCATTTTATACAGTTCTCTGCACCTTAGTTCTCAAAATTAATTTAGCCCTTCACAGAATCCCGACAGTGCAGAAGCTGACCATTTGGCCCATCGAATTTGCACCAACCCTCTGAAAGAGAACCCTACCTCGGCCCACTCCACTTCTCTATTCCTGAAACCCCACCTATCTTTTGGACACCGAGGGACAATTTATCATGGCCAATCCACCTGACCTGCATACCTTTGGACTGTAGGAGGAAACCGGAGCACCCGGAGGAAACCCTCCCAGACACAGGGAGCATGTGCAATCTCCGAACAGACAGTCACCCTATGTCGGTATCGAATCCAGGTCCCTGGTGCTGTGAGACAGCAGTGTTAACCACTGTTCCACCGCTTTTTAACTCAGGTATTCTTACCTCAGGTATTTTGATGGCTGTTGGCTGTCAGGACCTGCTCTTTCAAGCATCGACTTCAATTCTTTCCTGAGTTATTTCATTAAAATATGCAACTTTCATCTTCTCAGACATGGGCACGCCTCCGTGGGGGTTCAGTGTATCATTTTGCTCCCAAAAGTATCAATATCCATGTCCCAAGTAAATTAGAAGTGTTGAAAAGATCAAGAGGTTCATTTCTAGTTGTTAAACTGTTTAATTTACTTGATTACACCTAATGTTCTATTTAGTGGGGTGGATGTAACACTTGTGATAAATTAGCATCTGAAAAAATACTAAACTCCACATTATCATTTGGGTGCCAAGTAATGGCAATCTTCTCATAGCAGCAGTCAGAACAAGCCCACCATGTTTTTTGCTCACCACAGCTGTACTTTAACTATGAGAACATGTTCGGATGTACCAGGTTGCAGAATAAAACAAAAAGATATGCAACTGCAAGATTCATAAGAATGATTAAAAGTCTTCTATAATACCTGCAATGTAATATTACATTCTGCAGTCTCTCCTTCCTTCCTTATGTACGGTTGCATTGTCTGTACAGCATGCAAGGAACAACACTTTTCACTGTGTACTAATACATGTGCCAATAATAAATCAAATTCAATCAAGTATGTGGCTCAGTGTCCGATTTTGTTTTATAATGTTCCTGTAAAGCGGTATCGGATGGTTTTTTTGTAAATATTTTTTATTGGGTTTTTGAACAAAGTATATTTACCGCTATGTACACAAAATAGAATACATATACATGGAAGAGAAGGGTACAGGCACAAAAAACAAAACAAACAACAAAAAAAGAGTTGGAATAAAATAACTGGTAGGGTATTATGTGCTAGCTCAACATCAGCAGCTCTGTACAATTGGCAATATTGTTTCGAGCACATAAGTAGGCATCTGTTTGTGGGGAGGTGGGGAACTGGGGGGGTACATATACATTTGGGCGCCGGGGAAACAATTACAGAACAATTACAGAGAGCAATACGCGAATGGATCTGGTGTTGGTGTTGTTGCTTGCTTCTCGCGTTGCTTCCATTGTCATCTCGAGATCACCTCCGCTTCAGCCGTTCGTCCCGACTTTCACCCGGATTTTCCTTGTTCTCTGCTCCTGTAGATGCCAAGTTTGTTATCGCTTCCCGTGCCCTGCTTCTGGCTGTCATCCCCTTGCCTTCCCCCCACCTCTCTGGTTCCCCTCTATTGTTCCCTGTCTCCTCCGTCATCCCCCCCCCCCTTCTGCCACCTTTCCCTTCTCCTGTGGTTCACCTTTCTTTTCTCTTAGGTTCATCTGCTATCCACCCCCCCCCCCCCCCCCCCCCCCCCCCCCCCCCGGCCTATCCCTCCCTCCACCGCCTCGGATACTTTCCCCTGATTCTTGGTTACCTGGTTATTCTTCTGCTTGTTCTTTGGCCACAAACAGGTCCCAGAAAAATTGGGTGAATGGCTCCCACGTTCTGTGGAAGCCGTCGTCCGACCCTTGGATGGCGAATTTGATTTTCTCCATTTGGAGAGATTCTGAGAGTTCGGACAGCCAGTCTGCACCTATGGGTGGTGCTGCTGACCACCAGCCAAACAGGATTCTACGGCGGGCGATCAGGGAGGCAAAGGCAAGGGCGTCCGCCCTCCTCCCCAGGAATAGAAGCATGGGATGTTTTATTGTGTTAAAGGCACTACAAGAAAATAAGAAATAGGAGCCGGTGATACGCCCCATTGAGCCTGTTCTGCCACTCAATACAACCAATGGTCACTCAGGCTTCTACTCCACTTTTCATCTGCTCCTCATATTCCTCAGTTTCCTAAGATCTAAAATCTGTCTATCTCAGTCTGAAACGCTGGAGTACCCACAACTCTCTGGGGTAGCGAATTCCAAAGATTTACAATTCTTTAAGTGAAGTAATTTTGCCTCAGCTCCGTCCTAAATGATCGGCCCCTTATCCTGAGACTTGTCCAAATTCTCCAGCTAGTGGAAAGGACGTCTCAGTCTCCAACTTATCAAATCCCTTCAAATAGAAAAAATAGAATAATGGACTACGAAGTGCGATAAAAGCAAATAACCGTATCTGGGCCTGCCAATCAAGCGGCTTATAAAAAGTAATGGGTCATGAAATGGAATGTAAATAATGCAGTTTAAAGCTTTTAGGCTTCTTTGAAAGCCCAGAGGCTTGAACAAGCTAAAGGGGAATGAAATTGAGTGTGAAAAAAGAATTATCGAGCTTTCCAACACATCAAAGGGAAGATATGTACTTTCATCTGACAGGTCATTGAAATTGACATACTGGGAGAAACATAAAAGGTGAGAAGACTTTTACCTCAATCTGACAGATCATTGAAATTGACATGCTGAGAGAGAATTTAAAGGTTTCCAAGTCTACAGAGGGAAGATGTAAAACTCAATCCCCACCTCGAGAAAATCCGTTGACCTGAGTCCCTCCAGCCCAGCCCAAACCCCCCAAATCGCACCTTTACTGAAGGAACACCCCTAGGCGCCCTGGAGATAAGTTTGGAGAGGGTACTCCCCCTCTTCCTCCCCATCAGTGCTCCTGATGCCTGGTCCCCACTTTTAGGGACCAATAGTAGTGATTTGCACCCACAGGACTTCCTCAAGGGGCGGGGGCATTCCAGGGGGCCTTGATAATGAACATTAAAATTGATGCTAATGAGTTCTGATCAGGTTCTCGCTGTTTCTGAGTGAGAACCTGATCTCACCGGGGGAACGGGTTGGGGCATGATGGGTTAGACGTCCATTTTGGGCCTTATGCCTGATTCAGTGGGCCAGCAGGAATCCCGGCTAGAGCTAATCGTCCCAGAGAATCATCCCCAGTATATCTTTCCTTCGATAAGGGAACCAAAACTGTTTACAGTATTCCAGGTATGGTCTAACTAGTGCCTATATAGTTTTAGCAAGACTTCCCTACCTTCACACTCCATTCCCTTTGAAATGAAGGCTAACATTCCATTCGCCTTCCCTATTCCCTGCTGAACTTGCATGCTAGCTTTTGTGATTTACGCACCAGGACCCCCAAATCCCTCTGTATTGCAGCTTACTGCAGTTTTTCCGCATTTAAATAATATTTGGCTTCTTTATTTTTCCTACCAAAGTGCATAACTTCACATTTTCCTACATTATATTCCATCCGTCAAGTTTTTGTGGGCAAAGACTTGACAGATGGAATATAATGATATTAAACTATATTAATCAAAAACAGAGGATCACATTGGGGAGCAAAGCAGTTACGGGGGAGGGAATAAAAAGGGAGACAGACACACAAGGGGGGGGGGGAGAGGAAAAAAAAGCTTTGCTGGAGTGATTGGTAGATTAACGTCAAGATGGCAGGGACCATCTCCGATAGGAAGGCTGTGATCAAAACTGCTGACATGTCGGAAGATATGCAACAAGACACAGTAGACTGTGCAACACAAGTGATGGAGAAATACAACATCAGAAAGGACATTGCTGCCTTTATCAAAAAGGAGTTTGACATGAAATACAATCCAAAATGGCACTGCATTGTTGGCAGAAACTTCGGTAGTTACGTCACACATGAGACAAAACATTTCATCTATTTTTACCTGGGTCAGGTTGCAATTCTTCTGTGCAAGTCTGGCTAAAAAGAATGGGATATAAATAAACTAATGCACTGACGGCTGGAGCCACAGTCCCGGGCAGCACGGTTGCACAAGTGGATAGCACTGTGGCTTCACAGCTCCAGGGTCCCAGGTTCGATTCCCCGCTGGGTCACTGTCTGTACGGAGTCTGCACGTTCTCCCCGTGGCTGCGTGGGTTTCCTCCGGGCGCTCTGGTTTCCTCCCACAATCCAATGATGTACATGTTAGGTGGATTGGCCATGATAAATTGCCCTTGGTGACCAAAAAGGTTAGTAGGGGTTATTGGGTTATGGGGATAGGGTGGAAGTGAGGGCTTAAGTGGGTTGGTGCAGACTCGATGGGCCGAATGGCCTCCTACTGCACTGTATGTTCTATGTTCTATATCCCTCTGAAGCTCTTTGTATCATCCTCATCATTTACCTTTATGCCTATCTTTGTGCCATATGCAAACTTGCTAATTCTACATTTAATAGTACATTTAAAGCGAGCTCCAGAGAAGTTAAAGGACAGTAAATTCTAGAAACTAGAAGTTTCCAGGAAGTTTGAAGTTAAAGGAACAAAGAGGAGCTGCGATTGGAACAGGTACTGGTCACTGAAGCTGAAGACACAGCTGGAAGTGCAGGCGAAGGAAAAGCCAATCGTAAGTTTAGTGCCCTTATTTCCAAACTTTGGAAACAATTGCTTTTGTTTGGGGGCTGAGTACTGAGTTTTATGCAGAAGTTTGAATGGTTTTGGCAATTCAAGATGAAGACTTGGAAAGAAAATCTGGAGGTGGAGCACTGCTAAAACAGGGGAGAGAAAACATTGTTTGAAAGGATAATTGGAAAAACTGGAGGCAGTTCCTTGATGAAAACTGCTGAGGGAAAGCATTTTTTGAAAGAAGATTCTGAAGTGTCTCTTTTTGAGAGGGGAGGTTGGAAACACTTGTATGACAATCATCGGCGGGGCATCGGCGGGGGTTGGGGGGGGGGGGGCTGGGGTGGAGGGGGGTTTGAGGAGAAATCCACTGAAGATCAATTATGTGGCATCTGCTAGTTGGTTTCAGAGTGGGATTTTGCCTGACCACAGTTAGCCTGTTTGGTTACAAGGATTGTATGTTCACTGAAAACCTTGGAGCACAAGATATATTTTGTAACCTGTACTATCCTTAAGAACTGCGTACATTTCTGAAGATAAGTGGGACTGAAGGGGTATTGTATTATAGTCAAACTTTTCATGTTTAAGAAATGTTTTTTTCTTGTTGTTAAAAACTAATTGTTAAAAGCCTTGAGACTTTGTTCCTCCATGGTTTTGAAAAGAAAAGTAAAAGTTACAGTTTTTTGAGCCAGGGTTCTACTCTATGGATCTTCCCGTCCAGTTATAACATCAACTGGGATCGTAACAAAGTATATCCTTCCTTAAATATGGAGACCAAAACTGCACACAGATGTACAATTGTCGCGAGACTTTTTTTCCCTGTACCCCAATCCCCATAAAACAATGCCATGTGCCTTTGAATTGTTTGTTGTAACTACGTGTTAATTTCCTACATTCCTTGTGTAAGCACACCCTAGTCTCTCTGAGCACCAACATTTGCAAGTTTCACACCTTTTTAAAATATTCTCCTTTTCTATTTTAACGACCAAAGTGACCACATTATGATCCATCTGCCATCTTGTTGCTCACTCACTTAACCTGTCCATATCCCTTTACAACCTCTCGCTGTCCTGACAGCCAACATGTTCATGTAGTTTCGAATTATCAGCAAACCTGGATATGTTACTCTCTGTCCCTTCACCCAAGTCAGTAACATAGGGGATAGTTTTGGCCCCATGTTAGCCTTGTGCATAAACGTGCGACAGGGGCCCAAAATACCGCGAGCGGCGTCGGTGAGATCTCGTTTTCTGATTTCCCCACCCCTCGCTGGTGATGTCATAGGGTTCATGCCCAGAAAGGTCAGGAACCTGATTTCAATATATTAACATCTAATTAGTGGGCCCGCCGTCACTTCCACTCTCATTATAAATTCAAATCCCGCCGGTGTGATGTGTCGCTGGCATGGTTTACAACAGCTTTATAGAAATGTGAGCTTGATGACCTCACGATTGGATTGGATATCCACCATCCACCACGATCCACCAGGGAGTCCAATGACGAGGGGGGCATCTGGAGAGGTTGTGGAGGAGCCAGATACATCCTCTCAGGTACGGGGGTTTGCGCCTCGGATCTCAGGAGGAGGGTTGCGCATGGGCCTGGTGTGGGTCTTGGGTCTCGGGGGCAATGAACGCTGACCTGGTTTGGCCCCCGGGTATCAAGCGTCAGTGGAGGGATGGCCTGGTGTAGGTCTCGGCGGGGGGGGGGGGGGGGGGAGATGATGCTTGGGTGCTGGCCTAGTGTGGGACCCAGATCTCGGTGGGGTGCGCAGGGTCCTGGGCCTCTGGTCTCCAGTCTGGGGGGGGGGGGGGGGGAAGAACGGCCGCAAGCTGGTATGAGCCTCTGGTGTCTGGGCTGAGGTATCATGAGCGTGGCATCGGAGGTGGGGGCATTAGTGTGGCATCTGAGGGGGTAGAAACGGTGTGGCACCTCCTGGGGGGTGCATTACTGTAACTTCCTACAGTTTAGAGACTGGTTTAGCACAGTGGGCTAAACAGCTGACTTGCAATACAGAACAAGGCCAGCAGCGCAGGTTCAATTCCTGTACCGACCTCCCCAAGCAGGCGCCGGTATGTGGCGACTAGGGGCTTTTCACAGTAACTTCATGGAAGCCTACTTGTGACAATAAGCAATTATTATTATTATTACTTTGGGACACCTTTGCTATGGTGTCAGCTCTAGGTCCTGTGAGTGAATGGCGATCCTGGTGACAGCTTGAAGCAGATTGGGTGGGGGATCAGTCACGAGGTTAGCATAGGGGGTGAAGACGATGATCCTAGGTGGGGGTGGGAGCCACTCCTGGGCGGCTGGTCATGTGGGAGCCATTGACGGGATGTCACGTTTTGCTCCATGAGTGGAGAAGCCTGAGGTGTAGCCCCTGAGCAGTGTGGAGGGACCCTGCCACTGATCCAGGAAGCCTGGCCTACTGGGCTGGGTGTGTGGATAGCCTGTGGTGAGCCACAGCTGAGGAGAGCAGGGGGATACAGGCCATTGTTAATGATCAAGTAAAGTTTAATGCATGACAATAATCAGATCACCCATGCCTGGCAGGATTTTTATTGAATTCAAATCTAACCATGTACCATGGTGGGATTTGAGCTCAGGATCCCAGAACATTGCCCGGTCCCACTTTCCCATTCACATCTCAGAGCCTTCCTGGACAAGTCAATTATGCCTATTTAGTTAGTACTGTTGTGGATAAATCTGCCACTGATTGGCGCTCACGAGTTAACTCTTTCGAAGATGAACCTCCACCGCCTCCATGCATTGAAGTACATGGCTTGCACACTGCATTCGCTGAGAGAGCTAACAGAGGTTCTGCTCCCAATACAAGGGGCAAATACTTCAGGGCTCGGCAGGAAGCCCTGATCCTACATGTGTTGTTCCAGCAGCATCCCCAATGGCATTCCCCAACACCCCACCCTCTCCCCACCCCAGGATATCTGCTCAAAGGGCCCATCAGTTAACGCATGTGCCCTCAGTTCTGTCCCTTGGGGAGCCTTCAGTGCTCACATGTTTCCTCTCTCTGAATCATGGGAAAGATACAAATATGGAGTCTGTGGAGTTGGCAGCCATCCTACTTGTCATGGAGCAGGAGAGACGATGGCAGCATCAACGTGTGACTGCATGGTGGCAGGAGCAGCACCATGAGGAGGAAGGGGTGGTAAGGCCTGCTCAGCTGCCAGCTGCCAGGTAATGCTGGCCAGAGTGTACTCACTGCAGATGGGTTACCTATAGATGAGTGAGAACCAGTGCAAGAGGAGACTTTGGATGTCCTAGGGAACGGTCACCCACCTTTGCCAGGTTATAATTTGGTGTCACATGGGCTTGGAGGTGGCCTTTTGCTCTGAGGGTGATAGCCGCCCTGAGCATCTATGCAAGTGGCATAGGGCTGCACTGCTGACCTTTGTGGCATCTCTCAGTCTGCTGCACATAATGCATCAGGGAAGTGCCCCCTCCCCCAAGCACACTTCGCACACCTATCCTCCACCCCAAAGAATCTGCTCATCCGGGCCACTGTCATGTGAGTCCGGTGAACAACCTTAAATTGGATCAGGCTGAGCCTGGCACATGTTGCGGTCGCTTTGGCTCTACCCAACGCGTCCGCCCAGAGCAAAAATGGGAGGAGGAGCTGGGGGGAGAGATAGAGGAGGTCAATCTTTCCCCCCAGCTCCTCCTCCCAATTTTGCTTCAGCTCCTCAGTCGGCGTCTCCTCCGAACCCATAAGCTCGTTATATATGTCCGAGATGCTCCCCTCTCCTATCCATCCTCTAGAAACCACCCTGTCCTGAATCCCCCTTAGTACAGGAGTGGGAAGGTTGGCACCTGCCTCCGCAGAAAGTCCCGCACCTGTAAATATCAAAATTCATTTCCCCTCCTCCAGCGCCCTCATACTCGGCAAACTTCTACATGATTTCTACATCTTCCAGTCCAAGATTAGTTATTGCTATCGTACGATTCCATCGTAACAAAGCTACACCACCAACCTTTCCTTCTGCCTGACCTCATGAAAGGTCATATACCCATGAATATTTTGTTCCAGCTTTGATCTCCTTGTAACCACATCTCTGCAATGGCAATAAGGTCATGTTCATTAACCTCAATTTATACCATTAATTCATTTATATTGTGCTGAATGCTATGTGTATTTAAGTAAATAGGGTGGCACCGTGGTTAGCCCAGCCTTGGGTCACTGTCTGTGCGGAGTTTGCACTTTCTCCCCGTGTCTGCGTGGATTTACTTCGGGTGCTCCGGATCCCTCTCACAGTCCAAAGATGTGCAGGTTAGGTGGATTGGCCATGCTAAATTGTCCCTTGGTGTCCAGGGATGTGCAGGTTATGTTATGGGGTTGCAGGAAGAGGGTGGGGTGGACTGGGGAGTGGACATGGGTAGAGAGCCCATTCGAAGGATCAGTGCAGACTCGCTGGGCCAAATAGCTTCC
This sequence comes from Scyliorhinus canicula, assembly GCF_902713615.1. Classification (NCBI taxonomy): domain Eukaryota; kingdom Metazoa; phylum Chordata; class Chondrichthyes; order Carcharhiniformes; family Scyliorhinidae; genus Scyliorhinus; species Scyliorhinus canicula. The sequence goes on from NC_052148.1 coordinate 197,114,328, forward strand.
TTCTGCACTGTAGGGATTGTCTACCGATAGGATTCTATAAAGAACCATTAATTTTGTCTTGTTACCATTTTTTCACTTTTTGACCCTATCAGTTGCTTTTTTTAAGTTTGTACGCTCTGTCCCTTATTGTCGCACTCTGGGTATCATTTCCTAAATAGCTGCCTCGTGATGCACTCATAAAAAGGTTAATCCGGAGCACTATTTCAAATTAGACCATGACTGAAGGACACGAGGAAATGTAAAAGGTAAGTTTACCGAGTTGCACTGACTGAAGACCAGGCTGGTAGTCTATCCCTGGTAGTCTATCTGCTTGGCTGGAATAGTTCACGGGATAGAAGAAGTTAAAGTTGGGGGTACAAGAGAAGAAAAACTAAGAAATAATTTCTTTCATAAAAAGATCAGTCTGTGGTGATGTCATATTATACTATCCCATTGGCGTGGCACAAAATGTTCCCTTCAATGAGCTAACGACAACAACATTCATACAGAAATCTGATACAATGATGTGTATATATCACTGGAATGTAAAAGACTGGACTCAGAGTTCAACCCCTTCCGTAACATTCCATTTCCTATGAAGTGGCCTTTGTGTCACTTGATCTCCTACTTTAGAATGTAACCAAATTCAAAACTGTGCATCCTTTATTGAGGACAATTCTTTCAAAATGCATGAGCAGGTTTGTATTGCATCACTGGCAGGACAGTGATTCATGGCAATGTTGTAATTTGTTCAGATGATGGATGCTAGCCGCAGTTGGAGAATGGGTCCAGAGTTCAATTGTGGAGTTACTGATGTGCCATATTTTTCCCTGCTGTGCAGAAAGTGAGCAGAGGCTAGGGACAAACAGGACGACTTCGGACTATTTCAGACTGCACCGGGGTACGAGACAGGGGTGCCCCTTCTCCCCACTGCTGTTTGTGCCAGCAATCGAGCTGCTGGCAATTGCTCTGAGGGCCTCAAGGGGCTGGAAGGGGCTGGTCCAAGCGGGGTGGAGCACAGAGTCTCGCTGTATGCGGATGTCTCAGACCCAATGGAGGGGATGGAAGAAATTATGGGAATTTTTGGGGAATGCGGCCGGTTTTCGGGGTATAAGCTCAATAAGGGGAAGAGCGAAATGTTTGTGGTCCAGGCGAGGGGTCAGGAGAGGCGACTGGGGGAAGTGCCATTCAGAGTGGTAGGGGACAGTTTCAGGTACCTGGATATCCAAGTGGCGCAGGATTGGGATCGGCTACATACACTGAACTTGGCCCGGTTGGTGGATCAGATGAAGGAGGATTTCCGGAGATGAGATGTGCTCCCGTTGTCTCTGGCGGGCAGAGATCAAATGGTAAAAATGAAGGTCCTCCCAAGATTCCTGCAGCTGAGCCCTCAAGCAGCCAATGCTACGTCCGCCTTTGACCACTGGCTAGCCTGCTTCGAAAGCTACCTCAGAACAGCCGCTATGGAACCCTCGGACGCACAGAAGCTCCAGGTCCTTTGTTCACGGCTGAGTCCTGACATTTTTCGTCTCATCCGGGATGCGCCCACTTACTCTGAAGCAATGGAGCTCCTGAAGGGACATTACGTTCGGCCAGTCAACCAACTATACGCCAGGCACCTCCTGTTCACGAGACAGCAACTCCCCGGTGAGTCCCTAGATGATTTCTGGCCTGTCCTGCACATCCTGGGGAGGAACTGTGACTGCCGGGCAGTTTTGGCAGTCCAGCACACAGAACTTTTAATCCGAGACGCCTTCGTTATGGGCATGGGGTCTGCGTACGTTCGCCAGCACCTACTGGAAGGGGGTTCGCTTGATCTTGCGGGAACCAGGCAGTCCGCGAATTCGTTAACAGTGACCTCCCGTAACATCCAGTCGTACGCCCCCGGCCGCACGGCACCCTCATGGGCATCATGGGCCCCACCAGCTACCGACTCCAGCTCACCGCAAGCCTGCGCCGCGCGGCAGCCAGCCAACCCTGGGGGGGGCCCAAATGCTATTTCTGCGGCAGAACAAACACCCCCGGCAGCGCTGACCGATGTGGAGCGCAACCTGCAATGGATGCGGAGAGAAGGGACACTTTGTTTCTGTGTGCTAGGCCCGGTCGGTCGCCGCTGTTTCTAGGCCCAGTGTTCCAATACCCCCATGTGCAGCCCAGGGGCGCCGCCATTTTCCTCCTCATAAGCCACGTGCGACCCAGGGGCGCCGCCATCTTCTTCTCCGCAGGCCAGTGGGTGCCGCCATCTTTAATGCCGCCCGCTATGTGCGCCCTGTGGGCGCCGCCACCTTCAGCGCCATTTTAGACGGCGCCTCAGGACCTCTGCTCGTCGGGAAGTTCGTTCATCGTCTGCCACCACCACTGACCAGCCCGGGGCCTCCCAGCATTGGCCGCAGCTCGCCTCGATCACCCTGGACCAGTCCCGGCCCCACAACCTCGCGATCGCAATGACAACGGTGAAAATCGATGGGCACAAGACATCCTGCCTTTTTGACTCCGGGAGCACACAGAGCTTCATCCACCCCACGACGGAAGTCCACCTCCGGGGTCTCGCTCCCAATATGGCTGACAGTTCCTGCACCCGTGCTCCCACTGGTTCCACTCACGGGTGACGAAGACGAGGACAACACGCTCCCGGAGTCACAGGTGACCAAGTCGGCGCCCACATCACCACCAGGACTGAGGCGATTACAACGGAGGGTCAAGACCCGCCACAGACTGAAATTGTAAATTTTTCCACCACCCCCGCCGTACTCTTTTTTTAACAGGGGGTGAATGTGGTAGTCACCACTAGCTGCATTATATGTAGTATGGTAAGACTCATATACTGGAGGTACATGGGTAAATCCCTGCCTGCTGGCTCCGCCCAGTAAGCGAGGTATAAATGTGTGTGCTCGCACTTTCCTCGAAGAATATGTTGTGGATCTAACCAGGGATCAGGCTATTTTGGATTTGGTAATGTGCAATGAGGCAGCTTTATTAATCAATCTCAGAGTAAAAGATCCCCCAGGTAGTGAACATAACATGGTAGAATTTAGCATTCAAATTGAGAGTGCGAAAGTTGGGTCAGAAATAACTGATCTGCCTGTGCATTTGGGTCACTGTCATATTTGTTTTTGAAAAACATTTTATTTGAGGTATTTTCAGATACATACAGGATAGAAATGATAAAACAACAACAGCACCAGTTAACTGCGCACAATTGACACTATTCCCCTGTAACACCCCCCTCCCCACCCTTCCTTTTACACTCACCCCTCTCCAAAACTCAAACCAAACACAACCCCCCCCCCCCCCCCCCCCCCCCCCCCACCCACCCACTGTCCCTTAAAGAAGTCAATGAACAGCCTCCAACTTGTGGAGAACTCCTCCTCTGCCCCTCTTATGGTGAACTAGATTTTTTTCTAGATGGAGCGACACTGCCAAGTCACTCCCTCACGTCCCCCTCTTTCGGCGGCTCCGAGACCCGCCAGCACAAGGTTTGTCTCCCGGCCATCAGGAGGCTCCCACATCAGCCTCTCTCCCCACCTGCACTCCCGGATCCTCCGACAGCCCAAATATTGCCACCCCCGGGCTTGGCACCACCTCCACTCCCAGGATCTTCGACATGACATTCGCAAACTCTTTCCAGAACCCCACCAACTTCAGACATTCACTAAACACATGGACACGGTTCGCCAGACCCCCTTCGCACTGGGGTCGGTCGAATATCTCCTTCTGCCCACCCAGCTTCCCAACCATGTGTGGTGATTGTATTCCTGCTACCATTCACCATTGTACTGCATTACACTGTTTTGTATTATGTTGATGCCCTTGTGGGCTCCGCCCCCTCGGGGGAGGTATATAGATCTGCAGCCTGTAGGCGGCACTCAGTACAGAGCAGTCGCAGGCAGGCACAGATCTAGCTGATTAAAACCACTGTTCACTTCTAATCAATGTCTCATGTGAATTGATGGTCGCATCACCATGGTTATTACATACTTCGTGGCCTGCATTCTCTTAATGGCTTCGGGCAATCCCCCAATCTGAAGATCCTGCCTCCTCAACTGATTCTCCAATTCATCCACTTTCTCCCTCAGTTTCCTTTGGCCTTCCCCCACCAGCGTAATCTCTGCCTCCAAGGGGTCCAGTTGGTCCTCATGGTCCGCCACCGACTCTTCCACTTTTTGGAGCAACTGACTAAGTGCCTCCACAGGACTTTAGCACAGGGCCAAATAGCTGGCTTTTAAAGCAGACCATGCAGGCCAGCAGCACGGTTCAATTCCCATAACAGCCTCCCCGAACAGGCGCCGGAATGTGGCAACTAGGGGCTTTTCACAGTAACTTCATTTGAAGCCTACTTGTGACAATAAGCGATTTTCATTTTCATTTTCAACCTCTGCTCTACTCTCTCAATGGCTGCCTGAATCAGGTCAGCCACCTTAGCCAGGTCATCCGAGACCTCCTGCCGTTACTGCCGGAACTTGATCATCAAAAATTCCACCAACTGTTCCGTGGACCACTGAGTGGGCAACGATACCACAGAGCTCTCTGCCATTGTGGTGATACAACCACTGTAGATATGTGTGCTTGCAGTAGGGGGATGTATGGCCGTACCTGTAATACAGGTTCCTCCGGTAAGCCCCTGCTGGCTAGCTCCGCCCACAGGGAGCTTGTGTATAAATATGCGCTAGCTTCACTGAGATACTATTCTACAGCTGCCACCGGAGGAATAGCATCTCACAGCAATAAAGCCTCTCTTGTACTTTACTCGAGTCTTTGTGTACAATTGTTAGCGCCACAATTTATTGCTGTGAGATTTTCCTTACACTATGGACATCAGGATCAAACCTGACCGCCTGCAGCTGGATCCGCAGTCGCCCCACGCCAGGAAAGACTTTGTTCACTGGCTTGCAGTCTTCGAGGCCTACATCTCTTCAGCGGACCCTCCCCCGATGGAGGCTCAAAAACGACAGCTTCTTCAGTCAAGACTCAGCTCCAGCGTCTTTCTGCTAATTCGAGATGTGCCTGACTACGCCAGGGCCATGGAACTGCTCAAGGAAAACTACGCACAGTCGACGAACACCCTGTTTGCGAGACATCTACTCTCTACTCGCGTCCAGCAGCCGGGTGAGTCGATTGAGGACTTTTGGAGGGCCCTTATACCTCCAGTACAAGACTGCGACTGCCAGGCCCTCACGGCCACAGAACATTGCGACTTACTCATGCGGGATGCCTCTGTTACGGGTATTGCATCGGACCCCATCCTGCAACGACTGCTGGAAGGGGCCGCCGTCGATCTCGCGGCTACAAAGACTCTGGCGCTATCAATGACGGCCGCCTCCAGTATTGCACGATCCTACCCCGCTAGCCACTCGGCCCACCCGTCCTACCCCTCGTGGACCCTGCAACCGGCCCCCCCAGCAGCCGCCCCCACGCACTACACCTGCACCGCTCGCCGCACCGCGCACCCCGGGGGTCCCCGATGCTACTTCTATGGCCAGCAGAAGCATCCCCGACAGCGCTGCCTGGCCCGCACAGCTTGTGGCAAGAAAGGCCACTTTGCAGCGGTGTGCCAGTCCTGGACGGTTGCCGCTATCGCGCCCGCATTCCCCCCCTCGCCTCAGCCAGTCGCACAATGGGCCCTGCCGTCCGCTGCCCCCGACCCCACGTGCGATCAGTGGGCGCCGCCATCTTTCGCCGCCCCTGCCATGTGCGCACCATGAACGCCGCCATCTTCACCCCCGCCTCCATGTGCGTTCCATGGGCGCCGCCATCTTGTCCCGCCCACACAACGTGCAGTCCATGGGTGCTGCCATCTTGTCCGCCGACATCTTCTTCCTCACAGGTACTCCAGACGCCGCCATTTTGTCCTTCCCTCGGGCCGCGTCCACGGGACCCGGGCCGCTGCCGCTACTCGTCGGACTCGTCAGACTCGTCGGCCGATCGCCCGCAACTCGCCTCCGTTACGCTCGACCAGTCCCGTCCTCGCAACCTGGTACCCTCTTCCACGACGGTGCTCGTCAACGGCCATGTGACCTCCTGCCTCATCGACTCCGGGAGCACCGAGAGCTTCATTCACCCGGTCACGGTAAGACGCTACTCCCTTGCGGTCCATCCCGCCAACCGGCAGATCTCCCTAGCCTCCGGTTCCCACTCTGTCCCGATCCGGGGCTCCTGCCTGGTTGAACTTACTGTACGGGGCGTGGAATTTGACCATTTCCGCCTGTACATTCTCCCCAACCTCTGCGTGTCACTCTTACTAGGCCTGGACTTACAATGCAACCTCCAGAGCCTCACCCTCAAATTTGGCGGACCCCTACCTCCCCTCACCGTTTGCGGCCTTGCAACCCTCAAGGTCGAGCCTCCCTCCCTCTTTCCCTCAATCTGACCGCAGATTGCAAGCCCGTCGCCACCAGGAGCAGACGGTACAGCACCCAGGACAAGGCCGTCATCAGGTCCGAAGTCCAGCGGCTGCTTCGGGAGGGTATCATCGAGGCCAGCAACAGTCCCTGGAGAGCCCAGGTGGTAGTGGTTAAAACTGGGGAGAAGCACAGGATGGTCGTGGACTACAGCCAGACCATCAACCGGTACGTGCAGCTCGACGCATACCCTCTCCCCCGCATATCTGATATGGTCAATCAGATTGCACAGTACCGGGTCTTCTCGACAATTGAAATCCGCCTACCACCAGCTCCCCATTCATAAATCTGACTGTCCCTACACTGCCTTCGAGGCGGACGGTCGCCTGTATCAATTCCTTAGGGTTCCCTTCAGCGTCACTAACGGGGTCTCGGTATTTCAACAAGAAATGGACCGAATGGTTGACCAGTACGAACTGCGGGCCACGTTTCCGTACTTAGACAATGTCACCATCTGCGGCCATGACCAGCAGGACCATGACGCCAACGTTTCTAAATTCCTCCACACCGCATCTCTCCTTAACCTCACGTATAACAAGGAGAAGTGCGTGTTCCGCACAGGCCGTTTGGCCATCCTCGGCTAAGTTGTCCAAAACGGACTACTGGGGCCCGACCCCGACTGCATGTGCCCCCTCATGGAGCTTCCCCTCCCCCACTGCCCCAAGGCTCTCAAACGCTGCATGAGGTTCTTTTCTTGCTACGCCCAGTAGATCCCACAATACGCGGACAAGGCCCACCCACTAATCCAGTCCACACATTTTCCCCTCACGGCCGAGGCACAACAGGCCTTCGCTCGTATTCGCTCTGACATAGCCAAGGCCGGGATGCATGCAGTAGACGAGACACTGCCTTTCCAAGTATAGAGCGACGCTTTAGATGTCGCCCTTGCCGCCACACTGAATCAGGCAGGCAGACCCGTGGCATTCTTTTCCCACACCCTCCACGCCTCCGAAATTCGACACTCCTCTGTTGAAAAAGAGGCCCAGGCAATCGTTGAAGCGGTGCGGCACTGGAGGCATTACCTGGCCGGCAGAAGATTCACTCTCCTCACTGACCAACGGTCGGTAGCCTTCATGTTCAACAACACGCAGCGGGGCAAGATCAAAAATGACAAAATCTTGCGGTGGAGAATGCAGCTCTCCACCTATAACTACGAGATCTTGTATCGCCCCGGCAAACTCAACGAGCCCCCAGACGCCCTCTCCCAAGGTACATGTGCCAGCGCACAAGTGAACCAGCTCCGTGCCTTGCACGAGAGCCTTTGCCATCCGGGGGTCACTCGTTTGTACCACTTAATCAGAGCCCGCAATCTGCCCTACTCCGTCGAGGAAGTACGGACAGTCACCAGAGACTGCCAGGTCTGTGCCGAGTGCAAGCCGCACTTCTACCGGCCAGATCGCGCGCACCTGGTGAAAGCGTCCCGCCCCTTTGAACGCCTCAGCGTGGATTTCAAAGGGCCCCTCCCCTCCACCGACCGCAACACCTACATCCTTAGTGTGGTCGATGAATTTTCTAGGTTCTCATTCGCCATCCCATGCCCGGATATGACGTCTGCCACCGTCATCAATGCCCTGGATTCCATTTTCGCTCTGTTCGGTTTCCCCGACTACATCCACAGTGACAGGGGATCCTCCTTCATGAGCGATGAGCTGCGTCAGTTCCTACTCAGCAGGGGTATCACCTCCAGCAGGACGACCAGCTACAACCCCCGGGAAAACGGGCAGGTAGAGAGGGAGAATGGGACGGTATGGAGTTCCGTCCAGCTGGCCCTACGGTCCAGGAATCTCCCAGCCGCTCGCTGGCAGCAGGTCCTCCCTGACGCGCCCCATTCCATTCGGTCACTACTGTGCACCGCGACTAACAGTACACCCCATCAACGTGTTTTTGCCTTCCCTAGGAAGTCTACATCCGGAGTGTCGCTCCCGACTTGGCTCACGACTCCGGGCCCAGTCCTTCCCCGTAGGCACGTCAGGCACCACAAGGCGGAACCCCTGGTGGACAAAGTACGCCTTCTCCACGCCAACCCCCAGTATGCCTACGTGGAGTTCCCCGATGGCCGCCAGGACACAGTCTTGCTCCGGGACCTGGCTCCCTCAGGTGCTGATCCCACCCCCCTCCCCCCCCCTCCCCCCCCCCCCCCGCGCCACCCTCCTTTTCCCCGGCGCCCCCGTATTCGTCCCCACCGGGGGAATCCCTCGTCCCCCTGCCCATACTGCAGGACACAGAAGATTCCTGCTCGGTCTCGGAGTCATCCCGCCACTGGCCAGCACCAACACCGCCAGCACCTGCACCGTCATCGCCAACACTGCCTGTGCCGATGTCGCCACCACAGCTACGCCGATCACAACGGAACGTTCGACCGCCGACTCGGCTCAACCTGTGACCTGCTAACCGGATGGACTCTTGGTTTTCTGTTGTTTGGACCTTTTGTACATAGATCACCTTTTGTATTATAGTTCCATGTCACCCCCGCCGGACTCATTTTTTACAGGGGGTGAATGTGGTGATATAACTACTGTGTATATGTGTGCTTGCAGTAGGGGGATGTATGGCCGTACCTGTATTACAGGTTTCTCCGGTAAGCCCCTGCCGGCTAGCTCCGCCCACAGGGAGCTTGTGTATAAATATGCGCAAGCTTCACTGAGAAGAATTCTACAGCTGCCACCGGAGGAATAGCATCTCACAGCAATAAAGCCTCTCTTGTACTTCACTCGAGTCTTTGTGTACAATTGTTAGCGCCACAGCCATCTTTCCTTCTATCACAATGCTCGAAAGCTCCTGGTCTGACTGTTGCCCCTTTATTTGTTTGATCAGGCTGACACTTGCCCACACGAAGGAGAATCCTTAACTTTATCTGTAAAGACCCCTGTGAATGGGTAACAAGGACCAAACAATTCCTCCTCAAGCAGGAGTCACAGAATACGTGACCACTCACTCCATGGCCGCCACCAGAAGTCCCACGCTGTCATGTTTATTGACCCCTCTTTATTAGGTGTCTTGAGTGGCTGCCTTAAATGTATACTCTGTTCCCAATGGTAACTCCAGTAAAAATTTTGGGTCAGCAGAATATTACTGGGCAGCTGGGGCAAGAACATAAGTCCTGCCAACAACTGTGGTAGGCTGGCCTTGAAAATGGATAGAGGGAGCAGAGACCAGGTGGAGTGTAGCAGGTGAATTCCTGCAGTACCTGTGCTTAAGGAGTAGTAAAGATATTGGTCAAATACATCAGAGAATGGTCCTTATCTCCTACACATTTTGCAGTGTGAACGAGCTGGTGGTGAGCCAAGATTAGTAATACGATGTTTATCACTGACATTCTGCTGCAAGCACATCGAATGAGTTTCATGTGTAGGCCCTGACTCAGACGTGTGAAATCACGGTCAAGCTTCATTATTCTTTACAAGTTGTGCTTCTATGACTGTTTTTTATCATTACCTGTGAGACTCTGGCTCAGTGGTAACGTGCCCCACTCACAAACACAGGCCTACCAGGGCAGGACATGGCCAGATGCAGCTTAAATTAAGGGAGTGGATGGAAGAACATTCTGTCAATTCATGAAGCCCCATTAAATTTGTCCTCTGTCTCCATTAAGTCTGCACACCTGTGATCACTTGGTTTCCCTTCCAAAATTATGAGTTGCGTCTCAACATGGGGGCAGCTTTTTTAAAAATTCATTTACGGGATGTGTGCGTCGCTGATTGGGCCAGCATTTGTTCTCCATGCCTAGTTGCCCTTCCGAAGGTGGTGGTGAGTTGCCTTTTTGAACTGCTGCAGCCCTTGAGGTGTAGGTAAACCCACTGTGCTGTTAAGGAGGGAGTTCCAGGATGTTGCCCCAGCGACAGTGAAGGAATGGCGAAAACATTTCCAAGTCAGGGTGGTGAGTGACTTGGAGGGTGGCACAGTAACACATGGTTAGCACTGTTGCTTCACAGCGCTATGGTCCCAGGTTCGATTCACAGCTTGGGTCTCTGTCTGTGCGGAGTTCTCTCCGTGTCTAACTTTATTGCAGTGTTAATGTAAGCCTACTTGTGACAATAAAAATTATTATTAAAAGAAAAAGGTGGTGAGGTTCCCAGGTATCTGCGGTATCTGCTGTTCTTGTCCTTCTAGATGATAGTGATCATGGTTGGAAGGTGTTGTCTAAGGAACCTTGGGAGTTGCTGCAGTGCATCTTGTAGATGGTACACACGGCTGCCACTGTTCGTCGGTCGTCGGTGATGGAGGGTTTGAATGGTTATGGAAGGCGAGAAATCAAGTGTGCTGCTTTGTCCTGGATGGTGTCGAGCGCCCCCCACTCCCACCCCCCGCCCATCACTCCACCTCATAAGAGCAGGGCACCTCCAGGCCGAATCCCAGGCACAGACAACCTGGCACTTGGGCACCTTGGCACTGCCAACTTGGAAGCCCGGCAGTGCCCCTTCCAGCCTGGTAGTGCGATCCAGGCATCCTGGTAGTGCCAGGGTGGCATTTTAAGGATGCCCGGGTATCAGTGCCAAGGTGCCAGACTGGCAATGCCAAGGTGCTTGGGTGTCAGCAGGAGAGCCATGGTGCCACCCTGCCCATAGCCCGACCAGCTGGGAACTTCCGATGGTGTGGAAGACCCCTCCAGGTGTCATTACTCCTGGCCCAGGTTTGTGTGGACCAGCGCTAAATGGTGCCATGGCGAGGTCTCTGCGGTATGGGCGTTCGTTCCTGGGCCTTGGGAGAATCTGGCGGCAACATATTTAAATGAGTGTAACTGCTCATTTAAATATGTAAATCTGGATCACACCCAGAGAGGGCTTTCCCGAGATCTAACAGCCTCGTCATGTCACCGAGTCGGGCGTTGTGAAGCCGTCTGATCATGCCTATTATTTATAAACAGAGACCCCTAGTTCTAGATTCTGCCACAAGAGGAAACATCCTCTCCACCTCCACCCTGTCAAGGACCCTCAGGGTCACAAATGTTTCAATCAAGTCCCCTTTTATTCTTCTAAACTCCAGTGGATACAAGCCTAGTCTGTCCAACCTTGCCTCAGAAAATAATCTGCCCACTCCAGGTATTAATCTAGTAAACCTTCTCTGAGCTGCTTCCAACACGTTTACATCCTTTCTTAAATAAGGAGACCAACACTGTACACAGTGCTCCAGATGTGGTCCCACCAGTGCCCTGTATGACTCAAGTATAACCTGCCTATTTTTGTAATCCATTCCTATCACAATAAACGATAACATTCTGTTCGCTTTCCTTTTTTTAAAAATAATTTTTAGTGAAATTTTTACAAAATAAAATACAAAATATAAACATCTTAGCTCTATTAACATACAACCACGGCAACACCCCATGAACAATACCCCCCCCAGCTTCAATAGCAACTTCAAACAAAAAGAAAAAACAACAACAAAGAAAAGAACAAACAAACAAGAGGGAGATAGCACCCTCCACAAACCCATGTGCACAGTTCTCCCTCTCCCAATCCTTACCCCCCCCCCCCCCCCCCCCCCCCCCCGGGTTGCTGCTGCTGCCGGCCTATTTCCCTTAAGTTCCGCCAGGAAGTCCAGGAAAGGCTGCCACCGCCTGAAAAACCCCTGTACTGATCCCCTCGGGGCAAATTTCACCCTCTCCAATTTACTGAACCCCGCCATATCATTGATCCAGGCCTCCACGCTTGGGGGCCTCGCATCCTTCCATTGGAGCAAGATCCTCCGCCGGGCTACTAGGGACGCAAAGGCCAGAACCCCGGCCTCTATCGCCTCCTGCACTCCCGGCTCCACTGCCACCCCAAAAATTGCGAGTCCCCAGCCTGGCTCGACCCTGGATCCCACCACCCTCGACACCGTCTTTGCTACCCCCTTCCAAAACTCCCCCAACGCTGGGCACGCCCAAAACATATGGGCGTGGTTCGCTGGGCTCCCCGAGCACCTAGCACACCTGTCCTCGCCCCCGAAAAACCTACTCATCCTCGTCCCAGTCATGTGGACCCTATGCAGCACCTTGAACTGTATGAGGCTAAGCCTCGCACAGGAAGAGGAGGAATTCACTCTCTCCAGGGCATCCGCCCATGTCCCCTCCTCAATCTCCTCACCCAGCTCCTCTTCCCATTTACCCTTCAGCTCCTCCACCGAGGCCTCGTCTACCTCCTGCATCACCCGGTATATGTCCGAGATCCTCCCTCCTCCGACCCACACCCCCGAGAGCACCCTATCCCGCACCCCCCGTGGGGGCAGCAAGGGGAACCCCTCCACCTGCTGCCTGGCAAACGCCCTCACCTGGATGTACCTAAACATGCTCCCCGGGGGGAGCCCAAACTTCCCCTCTAACTCCCCCAAGCTCGCGAACCTCCCCTCCACAAACAGGTCCCTCAACCTCCTAACCCCTGCCCTGTGCCAGCCCCGGAATCCACCATCAATGCTCCATCGAGCCCCCCATTTCTCCTCTGTGCCGTCTCCATTGCCCCCAAATTTTGAGGGTAGCCGCCACCACTAGGCTCGTGGTATACCTCGTTGGAGGGAGCGGCAACGGAGCCGTTACCAGCACCTCCAGGCTCGTGCCCACACATGACGCCGCCTCTATCCTCTTCCATGCTGCCCCTTCCTCGTCCATTACCCACTTACGCACCATCGCTGCGTTGGCTGCCCAGTAGTACCCACAGAGGATGGGCAACGCCAGCCCCCCCATCCCCCTAAACACTCTTTGAACCCTTGGAGTCCCATGCGCCCACACAAATCCCGTAATACTGCTGTTGACCCTCCTGAAAAAGGCCTTTGGGATAAAGATGGGGAGGCACTGGAACAAGATCAAAAACCTCGGGTGCACCGTCATCTTGACGGACTGCAACCTCCCCGCCAGTAACAGCGGTAACATATCCCACCTCTTAAACTCCTCCTCTATCTGCTCCACCAACCTTGTGAGGTTGAGCTTGTGCAGGGCCCCCCAACTCCCAGCCACCTGGACCCCTAGGTACCTGAAGCTCTTCCCTGCCTGCTTCAGTGGGAGCCTACCAATCCCCTCCTCTTGATCCCCCGGGTGCACCACAAACACCTCGCTCTTGCCCAGGTTCAACTTATACCCCGAGAAACCCCCGAATTCCCCAAGGATCCTCATCACCTCCGGCATCCCCCCCACCGGGTCCGCCACATACAGCAGCAGGTCGTCCGCGTACAGTGACACTCGATGCTCCTCCCCCCCCCCCCTCCCCGCACCAGGCCCCTCCAGTTCCCTGACTCCCTCAATGCCATGGCCAGGGGCTCAATTGCCAACGCGAAGAGCAAGGGGGACAGGGGGCAACCCTGTCTCGTCCCCCGATGCAGCCGAAAGTACTCCGACCTCCTCCTATTCGTGGCTACACTTGGCCATCGGGGCCTCGTAGAGCAGCCTCACCCACCGGATAAACCCCTCCCCAAACCCAAACCTCTCCAACACCTCCCACAAGTACTCCCACTCCACCCTATCGAAGGCCTTCTCCGCGTCCAATGCCACCACTATCTCCGCCTCCCCTTCCACAGCCGGCATCATAATGACATTGAGGAGTCTTCGCACATTTGTGTTCAGCTGCCTTCCCTTCACAAACCCCGTCTGGTCCACATGTATGACCCCAGGCACACAATCCTCTATTCTAGTGGCCAGGATCTTTGCCAGCAGCTTAGCGTCGGCGTTCAGCAACGAAATCGGCCTATATGATCCACACTGCAGAGGGTCCTTGTCCCGCTTCAGGATTAAGGAAATCAGCGCCCGTGACATAGTTGGGGGCAGAGCCCCCCCCCTCCCTTGCCTCGTTAAAGGTCCGGACCAACAGGGGGCCCAACAGGTCCAAATACTTTTTATAGAATTCCGCCGGAAACCCGTCCGGCCCTGGCGCCTTCCCCGACTGCATGCTCCCTATCCCTTTGACAACCTCCTCCAACTCGATCGGCGCCCCTAGTCCCTCCACCCGCTCCTCTTCCACCCTCGGGAAACGCAACCTGTCCAGGAAGCGCCCCATTCCACCCCCCTCCACCGGGGGTTCAGACCGGTACAGTTCCCCATAAAAGTCCCTGAAGACCCCATTGACCTCTACCCCCCTCCGCACCACCTTCCCAGCGCTATCCATAACTCCCCCAATCTCCCTGGCCGCGTCTCGCTTCCGGAGCTGGTGCGCCAGCATCCTGCTCGCCTTCTCCCCGTGTTCATACACCGCCCCCTGTGCTTTCCTCCACTGGGCTTCCGCCTTTCTAGTCGTCAGTAGGTCAAATCTGGCCTGAAGGCTACGCCTCTCCCCCAGCAATCCCTCCTCTGGAGCCTCTGCATATCTCCTATCCACCTGCACCATCTCCCCTATCAGTCTTTCCCTTTCCCTCTGCTCCTCCCTCTCCCTATGGGTTCGGATGGAGATCAATTCCCCCCTCATCACCGCCTTCAATGCCTCCCAGACTGTCCCCACCCGAACCTCCCCGTTATCATTGGCCTCGAGGTATCTCTCGATACACCTCCGGACCCTCCCGGCCACCTCCTCATCTGCCATCAGCCCCATTTCCATGCGCCAGAGCGGACGTTGGTCCCTCTCTTCCCCCAGCCCGAGGTCCATCCAGTGCGGGGCATGATCCGAAATGGCAATGGCGGAGTATTCCACTTCCTCCACCCTCGTCACCAGCCCCCTGCTCAGGACAAAAAAGTCAATCCTCGAGTAGGCCTTATGTACATGGGAGAAAAACGAGTATTCCCTGGCCCTTGGCCTCGCAAACCTCCAAGGGTCCACCCCCCCCCCCCCCCCCAATCTGGTCCATAAATACCCTCAGCACCTTAGCCGCCGCCGCCCTCCTACCCGTCCGGGACTTGGATCTATCCAATGGGGGATCCAGCACAGTGTTAAAGTCTCCCCCCATGATCAGGCCCCCCACCTCCAGGTCCGGAATGCGGCCCAGCATACGCCGCATGAACCCCGTGTCATCCCAATTTGGGGCATAAACATTCACCAACACTACCCGCTCCCCCTGCAGCTTGCCACTCACCATCACGTACCTCCTGCCACTGTCAGCCACCACCTTCAACGCCTCAAATGACACCTTCCTCCCCACCAGGATCGCCACCCCCTTCCTCTTCTCATCCAGCCCTGAGTGGAATGCTTGGCCCACCCACCCCTTTCTCAGCCGGACCTGGTCCACCACTCTCAGGTGTGTCTCCTGGAGCATGGCCACATCTGCCTTCAGTCCCTTCAGGTGCGCAACTACTCGGGCCCTCTTGTCCGGCCCATTCAGCCCCCTCACATTCCAGGTTATCAGCCGGATCTGAGGGCTCCCTGCCCCCTTCCCCTGCCGGTTAGCCATACCCCCTCCCTTGCCCACCCCCGGCCAGCGTCCCACGCTCTGCCAGTTTCCCACGGCGGCAACTCCCCCCCCTCCAGCATCCCCTGCGTCCTCCAGCTCCTTCCTGACCGTTCCAGCAGCAACCCGGTAACCCCCCCCCTCCTCCCCCCCAGGCTAGGACCCCTCCTAGCCGCGCCCCCCCCCCCCTCTACAGCACTCCCGTGAGCCAGCTATCTTCTGCTGACCCCGGCGGCTCCCGCCCTATTTTCGGCTCCTCCCAACGTGGGCCTGCCCCTCCTCCATTGTGCCCATCAACCAGTCCACCCTCCCCCGCTCCTGCGCGGGAGAAGAAGACCCCGCCCCCTCCCTCTCCCAGCACGGGGACCCCGCAGAAAGCCCGCGCTTTCGCCCTGCCGGGCCCCGCCTCCTCCAGGGCCACTCCCATTGTCAGTCCCCCCCACCAGCTCCCCAAACACCCCGTTTACCCCTCAGTCCGAACCTGTCCACCCAACTCCTGCTAGAAAACCCATAAAGAAAACACCCGTACGGCATCACCCCACCCACCCTACGGCCACCCCACCTCATACCCTAAACCCCGCAAATACACATACAGTATAAATAAATACAGTCTCCTACAGCATCCCCCATCCGGGGGACCCTCAGTCTGAGTCCAGCTTCTCGGCTTGCACGAAGGCCCACGCCTCCTCCGGAGAATCAAAATAGTGGTGCCGATCCTTGTAGGTGACCCACAGACGCGCCGGCTGCAGCATTCCAAATTTCACCTTCCGACTGTGGAGCACCGCCTTCGTCCGGTTAAACCCGGCCCTCCGCCTTGCCACCTCCGCACTCCAGTCCTGGAAGATCCGCACCTCCGTGTTCTCCCATTTGCTGCTCCGCTCCTTCTTGGCCCACCGGAGCACACATTCACGATCCACGAACCGGTGGAACCTCACCAACACCGCCCACGGCGGCTCGTTCGGCTTGGGCCTCCTAGCCAGAATTCTGTGGGCCCCCTCCAACTCCAGGGGCCCCTGGAAGCCTCCGAACGTGCGGCTCAGCTGATCATTGCCGCTACCGGAAGTCTCTGTTCGCTTTCCTAATTACTCGCTGAACCTGTACACGATCCTTTTGTGATTTTGTGAACTGTCAGCTTCTGCAAACAACGAGACAAATGGTTAGCTAATCGGTCTTTGGTGAGGTTGTTTAGCAGAGTGTCAGCCTAGATTCTGGACTCAAATCTCAAGATTTGAAATTGAGCTAACCTTCCATCTGTCAAAGGTGAAATGCTGCCTCTGAACAAAGGCTGCCAGTAAATGATTTGGCTATCTCCCTGATGTCATGGCAGGAAGGCTAGAGAGAGAGAGAGATGAAAAAATAATAAACTGTGGAATGGGAAACAGTTAAAAAGAATAATCTCTTCCGATAGTTGAGTGTAATGTTTGAAATGTATCTGATATTGGAATGTGATTTATTTTGTTAAATAATGTATTTTACAATATGATTTTTAACGAGTGAATGGTAGTTTCTCCCAGTGCACTTACGTCGCATTTGTGGGTGGTTTTAATTTGTACAGTAGCAACCTAAGACTCCATTCAACCCCCAATAAGACTTGGCTGGCGCATGGTAGACTCTCCTCTCGATGGTGGGTCTCCGAGCAGGTGGCACGGTAGCACAATGGTTAGCACTTTTGCTTCACAGCGGCAGGGTCCCAGGTTCGATTCCCGGCTTGGGTCACTGTCTGTGTGGAGTCTGCATGTTCTCCACGTGTCTGCGTGTCCGGCAGTAGGGTGCCAGTACCACTAAATGGTCATTAAGATCCATTTGCATTCATTTAAATAATTCTGCTGCCCCACGGAGGTGAACCTTGATCCCGCTGCCAGGGGGAGGCGAGAGGGGCGGGGTCGGAGCATCGCATTGGATCGGCATCCGCTGACAGCCTTGCCAATCCCGATTTTTCGATTCTCCACCGCATCAGGGGGGCTGGCGGAGAATCCAAGCGTAAGTGTTGACGCTGGGACTGAGTCGCTTGTGATTTACATTCCTGTTGGGGGCGCTATGATGTAAGCGGGTTAGGACATACAAATGGGCCAGTACTCTGACAGCACGTATTTAGAGCAATTCCCAGTCCAGTGGGCATTCTAACCGCTCGTGCTATAGAACCTGGCAGCTGGAGCTGTTTTTAAGAGCTCCATTTCCCACATTCTCGCTGCAGAAAGGAAGGAGTGAGGAGCGAAGGGATACCTTCTTCCCCAGGGTGGGCCGCAGACTCGAACCTACCATCCCGAACACTGCCTGGGAGGTGGTAGCAGAAGCGGTCAGCGCTGCCATCCTCACAGGGTGGAGGCAGCTGGTGATCCGGAGGGGTGGGGGTTGCTGGTGAGTCCTCTGCCCTGAGAGGGGCAGAGAACCAGGAAGGGCTCCAAAGGCCACGATGCAGGTGTCCTCTAACGAAAGGGAAAATGCTGGGACATCTCAGCAAGTCTGGCAGCATCTGTAGGGAGAGAAAAGAGCTAACATTTCGAGTCCGATGACTCTTTGTCCAAGCTCATGGCAAAGCCCACCCACACAGCGACCCCCTGAGAATTGAGGCCTACCCACCTGGTGACCTCCCGAGGACCGAGGCCTACCCGTCCAGCAACCTCCTGAGGACCGAGGCCTACCCACCCAGCAACCTCCCAAGGACCGAGGCCCACCCGTCCAGCGACCACCCAAGGACTGAGTGTGGTGAACGTATTGCATTACCCATTCACCATGTATGTCACTGTATCATGCTGTTGCCCATGAGTGCTCCACCTATGGACCATTGTACGATATTACCTGGCTCCTCCCCTTGAGGGGAGGTATAAAGAGCAGCAGCCCTGTAGGCGGCTCTCAGTAGCAGAGCAGTCGCAGGCAGGCACTGTTCTAGTCGATTAAAGCCACAGTTTACATCTACTCTTTGTTTCGCGTGAATTGATGGTCGCATCAATTTAATCGACTAGAACACCACAATGGAATTGGCCCTCAAACCTGACCGACTGGAACTCGGCCTGCAACCCGCAGAGGCCAAAGGGATTTTTTCGCACTGGCTCCGCTGTTTCGAGGCCTACCGCGCCGCCTCTTCCTCACCTTCCGTCTCCGACGATCAGAAGCTGAGCGTCCTCCACACCCACGTGAGCCATCGAATCTCTGTGCAACTGGAGGAAGCTTCCAGCTATGCAGACCCCCTCGCGATGCAGAAGCGTCTATATGTAAGGCCAGTGAACGAGGTGCACGCGCGGCATCTCCTCACTACTCACCGCCAATGCCCCGGGGAATCCCTGGAGTACCTAGGCTACCTCAAAGACCTTGAGAGAAGTTGCAACTACCAGGGCGTTACAGCCACTCACCATATGGAACTCGCCGTCCGGGACGCCTTCGTGGCTGGAGTCAGGTCCAATTACATGAGCCAGCGCCCACTCGGGAAATATGCCCTCGACCTGGAAGAGACGGTGAAGCTAGCCTCCTCCCGAGAAGTAGCGTTCCAAAGTCTTAACGCAGTCCCGTCTGATCACGTGACCCCCTCGTGGATCCCCGACCAGACAGTACCCCAGACCTGTGCCGCGCGGCTGCCCGCCCACCACGGGGGGCTACCCTGCTATTTCTGCGGCCAGCATCAGCACCCCAGACAGCGCTGCCCGGCCCGGAACGCGAATTGCAGCGACTGCGGGAAGAATGGACATTTCGCTAAAGTTTGCCTGGCCAGGTCCAAATCCTCAAAATCGCAGGCCCGCAGATCCAGCAGTGTAGCAGCTTGCCTGCCGGCTCCGCCCCCCCCCCCCCCCCCCCCCCCCCCCCCCGGACGCGTCATTGGCCTCGTGTTATCCGTGGGGGCAGCCATCTTAAAGCACGCACAACGTGTGCAACTCACGGGGGCCACTATCTTGGCCATCCTCACCCATGCGGCCCGCCACGTGCGACTCATGGGGGCAGCCATCTTGGGACCACCCCAACACCTCCGATCACGCCGGCTACCCGCAACTCAGCACGGTCACCCTGGACCAGTCACGACCCAAACACCTCCGGAGCTCCATGATGACCGTCCGGGTAAATGGACATGAAACGCCTTGCCTGTTCGACTCCAGGAGCACGGAGAGCTTTATTCGTCCAGACATGGTAAGGCGCTGCTCGTTCTCAATCTTCCCTGCACATCAAACCATCTCCCTCGCTTCTGGGTTGCACTCGGTGCAGGTCCGGGGGTGCACTACCGTAACCCTCGCAATACAGGGCGCCGAGTACGCCGATTTTAAGTTATATGTACTCCCCGACCTTTGTGCTCCTCTCCTGTTGGGACTGGATTTCCAGTGTAACCTCAGGAGCCCAACTCTGAAGTTCGGCGGGCCCCTACCCCCACTTACCGTATGTAGCCTCGTGACCCGAAAGGTCGACCCTCCCCCACTCTTCACAAATCTCACCGCCGACTGTAAGCCAGTCGCCACCAGAAGCAGGCGGTACAGCATCCTGGACAGGACTTTCATCCGGTCCGAGGTACAGAGACTCTTGCGAGAGGGGATCATCGAGGCCGGCAATAGCCCCTGGAGAGCTCAGGTGGTGGTCGTCAGAACCGGGTGGTTGTAGATTACAGCCAAACTATAAACAGGTACACGCACCTCGATGTGTACCCCCTTCCCTGGATCGCAGACATGGTTAACCTGATCGCACACTACCGGGTGTTCTCCACGGTGGATCTGATGTCTGCGTACCACCAGCTCCCAATCCGCCCGGAGGACCGCCTTTGAGGCAGACGGCCGCCTCTTCCACTTCCTCCGGGTCCCCTTCGGCGTCACAAACGGGGCCTCAGACTTTCAAAGAACGATGGACCGAATGGTGGACCAGTGCGGGCTGCAGGCCACATTTCCGTACTTGGACAAGGTCACCATCTGCGGCCATGATCAGCAGGACCACGATGCCAACCTCCAGAGATTTCTCCAAACCGCCCAAACCCTTAACCTCACTTATAACAAGGAGAAATACGTTTCCTGCATAACCAGACTAGCCATCCTCAGCTACGTCGTGGAAAACCTCTCCCTCACCGCTACCCTTAACCAGGCGGGCAGGCCGGTAGCATTTTTTTCACATACCCTCAATGCCAAGGTAGCCTTGGTGTTTGATAATACGCAGCGGGGCAAGATCAAGAATGATAAGATCTTGAGGTGGAGGATCGAACTCTCCACCTATAATTACGATACAGTATATCGTCCTGGGAAGCTCAACGAGCCCCCAGATGCCCTGTCCTGCGACACGTCCGCTAGCGCGCAAGATGGCCGACTCCGGGCCATGCACGATGACCTCTGCCACCCGGGGGCCACCTGGCTTCTCCACTACATCAAGGCCCGCAACCTGCCCTACTCCACTGAGGAGGTCAGAGCCATGACCAGAACTGCCCGATCTGCGCGGAGTGCAAGCCGCACTTCTATCGAGCAGATAAGGCCCACCTGGTAAAGGCATCCTGGCCCTTTGAGCGCCTCAGTATCGATTTCAAAGGGCCCCTCCCCTCCACCAACCCCAACACATATTTCCTAAACGTCATTGACGAATTCTCCCGCTTCCCCTTTGCAATCCCCTGCCCTGACATGACTGCTGCCACCGTCATTAAAGCCCTACATAGTGTCTTCACCCTGTTTGGTTTCCCCACGTATATTCACAGTGACCAGGGCTCGTCGTTCATGAGCGACAAACTGCGTCAGTACCTGCTCGGTAAGGGCATCACCTCTAGTAGGACTACCAGTTATAACCCCCGGGGAAACGGGCAGGTGGAGAGGGAGAATGCGATGGTATGGAAGTCCGTCCTCCTGGCCCTATGGCCTAGGAATCTCCCAGTCTCCCACTGGCAGGCGGTCCTCCCCAACGCACTCCACTCCATTAGGTCTCTCCTTTGCACGGCTACAAACGAGACCCCTCATGACCACCTGTTTGTTTTCCCCAGGAAATCCACCTCTGGGGCCTCGCTTCCATCCTGGCTGAAGACACTGGGGCCCGTCCCACTCCGCAAACATGTCAGGAGCCATAAGTCCGGCCCCATGGTCGAGAGAGTCCAGCTCCTACACACCAACCCTCAGTACGCATACATAGAATACCCCGACCGCCGACAGGATACGGTTTCCCTCCGGAACCTGGCACCCGCAGGTTCCACCACCACCGCCACCCCAACTTACCCCACCCAACTTACGCTGAACAGTGTCCCCGCCCCTACATGGCACCCACATCCCCTCCCGCCTCCCATTCCCCCTTCACCGACCCACAGGAACGAAGCTCCAGAAGACACGCTCCCGGAGTCCGCCCCTGTACCTGCACCGGCAACTTCACTATCCATGCCCACACGGATGAGTTTGACACCCAGGCCAGCTGCGATATCAGAGCTTCGGCGATCACAGCGCACGATCCGGGCACCGGACAGGCTGAACTTGTGAACCCTTCACCCCCGCCGGACTTCATTTTTTAACAGGGGGTGAATGTGGTGAACGTATTGCATTAACCATTCACCATGTATGTCACTGTATCACGCTGTTGCCCATGTGGGCTCCACCTTTGGATCATTGTTTGTATGATATTACCTGTGATGTATGATGTTGGTGCCTTTGTGGGCTCCGCCCCTGGCTCCTCCCCTTGAGGGGAGGTATAAAGAGCAGTAGCCCTGTAGGCGGCTCTCAGTAGCAGAGTAGTCGGAGGCAGGCACTGTTCTAGTCGATTAAAGCCACAGTTTACATCTACACTCTGTTTTGCGTGAATTGATGGTCACATCACTGAGGCCCACTGGCCCAGCGACATCCCGAGGAGCAAGGCCCACCCGCCTAGCGACATCCCGAGGAGCAAGGCCCACCTGCCCAGCGACATCCCGAGGAGCAAGGCCCACCTGCCCAGCGACATCCCGAGGACCAGGGCCCACCCACTCAGCGACATCCCGAGGACCGAGGCCCATCCACCCAGCGACATCCCGAGGAGCAAGGCCCACCTGCCCAGCGACATCCCGAGGAGCAAGGCCCACCTGCCCAGCGACATCCCCAGGAGCAAGGCCCACCTGCCCAGCGACATCCCAAGGACCGAGGCCCACCCGCCCAGCGACATCCCGAGGACCGAGGCCCACCCACCCAGCGACATCCCGGGGACCGAGGCCCACCCGCCCAGCAACATCCCGAGGACCGAGGCCCACCCGCCCAGTGACATCCCGAGGACCGAGGCCCACCCGCCCAGTGACATCCCGAGGACCGAGGCCCACCTGCCCAGCGACATCCCGAGGACCGAGGCCCACTGGCCCAGCGACATCCCGAGGACCGAGGCCCACCCACTCAGCGACATTCCGAGGAGCAAGGCCCACCTGCCCAGCGACATCCCGAGGACCGAGGCCCACTGGCCCAGCAACATCCCGAGGACCGAGGCCCACCTGCCCAGTGACTGCCCGAGGACCGAGGCCCACCCACCCAGCGACATCCCGAGGACCGAGGCCCACCCGCCCAGCAACATCCCGAGGACCGAGGCCCACCCACCCAGCGACATCCCGAGGAGCAAGGCCCACCTGCCCAGCGACATCCCGAGGAGCAAGGCCCACCCGCCCAGCGACATCCTGAGGACCGAGGCCCACCCACCCAGCGACATCCCGAGGAGCAAGGCCCACCCGCCCAGCGACATCCTGAGGACCGAGGCCCACCCACCCAGCGACATCCCGAGGACCGAGGCCCACCTGCCCAGCGACATCCCGAGGAGCAGGGCCCACTAGCCCAGCGACATCCCGAGGAGCAAGGCCCACCCACTCAGTGACCATCCAAGGACCAGGACCTAGCCGCTCAGCGACCGCCTGAGAACCCAGAAAAAAATCTTTAACTTACCTGCTCCAGGAGAACTGCTTCATCATTTCCCCGGTGTAGGCCTGACTAGACCCACACCAGAGTTCGACCACGTGAGTGTTCCCTCTAACCACCGACCATATGGCCTGACCCAACCACGTGGCTTTTCAGCCTGTCCATCACCCTGAAGTACCTGGGGGAAGAAAAGGTAAAGGGGCCAGGATCCTCCACACCTTCATTGGCTAGGCCGAGGCCGGTGTGGTTGGCGCTTCGCGAAGGGCTTCCGCTGGCCGGCGTGAGTTGGCGCATGCGCGGGAGCACCAGCGTGTTCTGGCATGATCCCAGCGCATGCGTGGGGGGGGGGGGGGGTTCTTCTCCGCGCTGGCCATGGCGGACCGTTACAGCGGCCGGCGCAGAGGAACAGGCCCGCCTGCAGATCGGGAGGCCACGATCGCGGGCCAGGCCACCGTGGGGGCGCCCCGGGGCCAGATCCTCCTGCGCCCCCCTGAGGACTCCGCAAGCTGCCCGCAGAGCCAGGTCCCACAGGTAAGGACCTTCTTTGATTTACATCGGCGGGACTGGCCGAAAACGGGCGGCCATTTGGCCCATCGTGGAGCGGAGGAGCGTCGGGGGGGGGGCCACTGCCAACGGCCCCGACGTGATTCCCGCCCCTGCTGAGAAACCGGCACCGGAGAATCCGGCAGCCGGCGTCGGGGCGGCGAGGCGGGATTCACGCCACCCCCCGGTGATTCTCCGGCCTGTCGGGGAGTCGGAGAATCCCGCCCAGGGTCTTTCCAGTCCCCTACCAAGGCCAATCTCAGCGTGACTAGACCGCGAGGGCACGAAGCCTCGACAGCGAAGTGGGAATGCTCGAGCCAACTTCGGAGCGACAGGTACCCACCCAACCACATTGGAAGGTGAACCCGACGGTGCCATCCTACGAGACCAGGCCGGCCCACATACACCGCCTCCAGTGAGCCTGACACTGCCACCATCACCCACATCCCCTCCGAATGCAACTACCTACTTTATGTGCAGACTCCACACAGACAATGATCCAAGCCGGGAATCGAACCTGGGACCCTGGAGCTGTGAATCCATAGTACTAACCACTATGCTACCGTATGGGTCCGAAGTGGAGATGGTCGATAGCTTTAAGATCCTGGGGGTCACCATCACCAACAGTCTGTCCTGGTCCACGTACGTTGATGCAACAGTCAAGAAAGCTTAACAATGTCTCCACTTCCTACGGAAGCTGAAGAAATTTGGCATGTCTGCATCGACTCTCACAACTTTCTATAGGTGTGCCATAAAGAGCATCCTATCCGGCTGCATCACAGCTGGTATGGCAACTGCTCGGCCCAAGATGGCAGGAAACTGCAGAGTGTGGTGAATTCAGCCCAATGTATCACACAAGCTTGTCACCTCCACATTGATTGTGTCTACACCTCCCGCTGCCTCAGGAAGGCAGACAGCATTATCATAGACCCATCCCACACAGGCTTTACCCTCTTCCAGATCCTTCCATCAGGCAGAAGATACAGAAATCTGAAAACCCATCCATCCAGAAGGAATAGCTTCTTCCCCACAGTTCTTGGACTCGTTAACTGTTGCACGTTTTACTATGGGCGTAAAACGCGTTTATTGGAGTGTATTAACACGCCTCCGAGTTCGACGTGTGCTTAACACTGCTAGGCTCTGTTCTATGTAATTATTTAGCTCTGGAGTCGCCAGTTGCCGTATAGGCAACGTCACAAGTATTCCAAGGTCAAGTTCAAAGTAATAAAGACGATACACCGATTAGTAAAGTTCAAACGATCAATATTTATTATACAGTTATAATAAATACTCATGCACACTAAGAGACTAAGCTATAACTAAACTTAAGCAAACAGAATACTTATCTAACAGGAACAGGCAAGGTCAGAGAACGAGGCCTTCGTCCTGGTTTTGTCTGCAGCCTTCAGCAAGCGTTCTGGTACTTGGGAGTCTAGTGGGCTTGGATCGCGTAGCGAGCGTTGAACTTACGGTTTCGGCGGCTGGTGCTCAACGGCTGGAGTCAGGATGCAAGATGTCAGTCAGAGCCGGAGCACGGGTTTAACAGACCGGACAACACGAGGTCCCTATCTTTTATAGGGGTTCCATTGTCCTTCCCTCTTCTCGGGCGGGCTCTACCTATTGGATCAATTTCTTATCGATACTGGATTAATTCCCCAATGCGAGGGGGTCTCCGTGATGGAGGGGGCGTTTCTTATGTCCTTTTGTTTGGAGGTTTCTGGTGCCTCGATGTCTGGGTCTTGATTAGAATGTGTCCATTCAGAACCAAATGTATCTATTGTGTGGGTGTTCAAGTCTGATGGCCTCATTAGCATGCAAAGCGTTTTGCCATTTGCACCTAGCTAAGGTCTTTTCACCTGAGCCCAAACTGGTTTCTGCTGCTGCAGAATGCAAACTGCTCTTTGCAGACTGCTGTTCTGGCTAAACTGTCTGTTTCCCAGCAGTCTTCCATTTTAGTTTGGCTCAGTGTCCATTTTGCGTGGCCAGCATGGCTACATAACGACTCCCCCTCGGACTGATCTGTTCCCCGTAAGAACACTATTCACGTCTCCCTATGCTGCTCTTGCTCATGTATTTGCTTTGTTTGGCCCCTTGTTCCGCACTGTAACCAATCACTGTTTGTCAATGTACCATTTGTCAATGTTCTCTGTTGATCATTCTTTTGTCTACTATGTACGTACTGTGTTTGTTCCCTTGGCCGCAGATAAATACTTTTCACTGTAATTCGGTACATGTGACAATAAATATCAATCAATCAAAAGTCTTGGTTCCATTCTTCAGCCTCCATTTAATCAAGTGAGACTCCACACTGCAATTTGAATCTGACCATTTTCGGACTCCATTGCTTTATATATTCTCTTCAATGAATGAGAACCCAGTGAACCATCAACCACACCCAAAGAGCATGACAAACCCATGCAGTAAATGTTATTATTCCCAAGTGAATCATGTAAGAGCACACACTCTAGATATTACAAAAATAGGCAGGTTATGCTTGAGTCATACAGGGCACTGGTGGGACCACATCTGGAGCACTGTGTCCAGTGTTGGTCTCCTTATTTAAGAAAGGATGTAAGCGTGTTGGAAGCAGCTCAGAGAAGGTTTACTAGATTAATACCTGGAGTGGGCAGGTTGTTTTTTGATAAAAGGATGAACAGACTCGGCTCGTATCCGCTGGGATTTGGAAGAGTAAGAGGCAACTTGATACAACCTGAGCGGCTTTGACAGGGTGGATGTGGAAAGGATGTTTCCTCTTGTGGCAGAATCTAGAACTAGGGGTCACTAAATAGGGGTCACTAGGGGTTTATAAATAATGGGCACGATCAAAGCTCGCGAGAGCCCTCACTGGGCATGATACAGATTTACATATTTAAGTGAGCAGTTACACTCACTTAAATATGTCGCCATCGGATTCTCCCAAGACCCAGGAACCAATGCCCATATAGGAGATCTCGCCATGGCGCCGTTTTGTACTGGTCCATATAAACGTGGGCCAGACGTATCGACACCTGGAGGATATCCAGGCCATCGGAGACCCCCAGGTGGTCGGGCTATGGGCAGGGTGATACCCTGGCACTCTCGCTGCCACCCAGACACTCCAACAGTGCCACCTGGGGACCCTGGCAGTGCCACCCTATCACTGTCAGGGTCCCTAGGTGGCAGTGCCAGGCTGACAGTGACACTACCAGGTGCCAGTTTGGCAGTGGCAAGGTGCCAGGATTCCTGTGCCAGGGATTTGACCGGTGGGTGCCCTGTTTTCATGAGGAGGGGTGAGGAGGCTTGAGGACCCCCTAACAGGTAAGTTGGGTCATTGTGGGGGTCATGAGGCCTTAGTGGGGAGGGGGTGTTGAGAGAACGGGGCAGCATTACAAAATGGCACGCCGATCTCTTCCAAGAAGTGAGGTAAGTGCGGCCTTGGCACGACCCTCACTGAGGCCAAAAAGCCTGAGTCCCATTTGATAGGGGGGTTATTCTCGATGCTGCCGGCTCTGAGAAACACCCCGCTATACCCGCCCAAAATGGGACTTTTTTCTCTCTCGTTAAATGGTGCCCAAACTGTTGCCCGTTTAAAACAGAGATGAGGTGAAATGTTTTCTCTCAGAGGATTGTGAGTGGCTGGAAATCTCTTCCTGAGAAGGTGGTGGAAGCAGAGTCTTTGAATATTTTTAAGGATAGACTTTTGGTAAGAAAGGGGGTGATAAGATATCGAAGTGGGGGTGTGATGATATGCTTCATTGTATATACACAAGGGGTTAATGTAAATACACGACAACTAAGTAACCACTAGAGGGAGCACCAGAGATGTCATGACATGCAGACATACAGCCAATAGGTCATTACAACAGGACACAACCAACGGGTAATCAGGACACCCAGAAGTGGCATTAGCACAAGGGGGCACTACACGGCCCATATAAAAAGACAGGGCACACATGCTCTGCCTCTTTCCACAGACAGACATCTAGAGAGTACATCAGGGTTGATCAACAGCATCACACCCAGCATGTGGCTTAGATCAGGCTGGTAATGATAGACTGAGTTACTACAGCTAGATTAGCAGAGAGTCAAACTCATTTAAGAATTGTGTTAATAGTTCAATAAACAAGTTGAACTCATTTCATAGTCTGCAACTTCCTTTGTCAAAGCATACATCAAGGAAGCGGCTTATGCTACACGAAGCAGCATAACACAACATGATATCAGGAGTGCCTGTTCAATCTATTTAGTTCAACTCAGCAAGATCCGTGACAACCAGCAACCGAACCCAGGCACGATGATCGAGATTCCGGTTCCTAATCCACTCAGGTACCACGGCAATCTCAGTGCCAACTGGCGTGCATTCAAGCAATGATTTCAGCTTTACTTGGAAGCATCCGACCTAACTGGCGTAGCAGATGCTGAGAAGATTGCTTTTCTACTCACCATTGCGGGTGAACATTCAACAGAGATCATCTGCTCCTTTAAATACTCCAAAGGGCAGGAAAGAACGCAATTCCAGACAGTCCTGGACAAATTTGGAAGCTACTGCGAGGTAAACACAAAAGAAATTGGTACAACTGGCGCCAATACTCACCACGTGGCAGAGGTAGGGTTGCAACAGAAGCAAACGGCAATTTTGATTGGCAGCCATCTTGCCGCGCATGTGCAATTGCGAAAAGAGCGCACAGTAAAGGAAAAGCGATTTGCGCATGCACAATCCATTACGCTTTACGTCACGAGTGTCAAGACATCAGAGGCCTCGGACCATGCCCACTTAAAGGGGAAATGTCCGCAAATTACAATGAAGAGTTTTAAAGCCGCAAAACACCATTCTTTTACCTCGAAAGACAGAACAATGCCTGAACTTCTACCAGTAGTTGAAATCAACCTCCGCAGAACCCTGCAACAAGCAGTTAGCACCACCCAAAGAGATGATTTGGTCCTTGAAGACTACTACTCAGACAATGATTTCTTCCTTGGACACAGAGAGCGCAATGACAATACCGAAACAAAAGAAGGTAATTGGTTTATTGAAGAATATTACCTAGACATGGCTGAGTTATTTGAATATGCTGATCATACCATCAGCAACACGGTTGAAAAGCTCAAAACGACTCTACTCATGGTAGATGAATCCAAAACCATGATGTCATGGCAGAATGTCGATACATTGGATGACAGCAACCTGTCAAATACCCACAAAGAAGACGAAGCCCACAGAGAGCGGCCTGATGTCACACGAAAAGTTATCCATGCACCACGAAAAGTCTCTGACTCCACACAGAGGGTGGTCCACACACCACAAAGAGTCCCCGACTCCACACAAAGAGCGATGAAAGACTCCACAACGAGACCACTGCACGACTCCAATGAGAGCGCACAGATCGACTCCAAAGCGAGACCACTGCACGACTCCACATAGGGAACGATGCCAGAATCCACAGACAGAGCGATACAAGCCTCCACAGCGATCTCCTTGAAGACTCCACAATGGGAGCAACTCAAGACTCCAAAGCACAGTCCATGCATGAACAAGACCGTGAAGGTCTATCCACCTTATCTGAGCAACCAGCAGCAGACGATGCATGTCTGCCATGCACACGTGAACAACAGAGACTATGACAGTCTACCCAGATTACTTGAGCCACCAGAAGAAGACTCTGACAGTCTACCCAACTCACCTAACCAACAAGAAGACACTGCAGGTCTACCCACTGTATGTGAGACAAGTGACGAAGGCAGCACAATTCCCATACAACATCACAGCGAGACTGGCGGCTCTCAGCTCGAATGTACAGAGGCACTCGACAATCCAAGTTCAAATCTTGAACATTTTGATCCCAGACGAGGAGTATCAAGAAACCAAAGATGATTCAATTGAACCTGAAATGACTCCGACAGAGGACCATCAAGAAACCAAAGATGATTCAGGTGAACCAGACAGGACTTCAGACGGGGAGCATCGACAAACTGAAGCTGATTCCAGTGAACCGGACATGACTCCAGACGGGGAGCACCGAGGAATCAAAGACGAAACGCTCAATGAAACAGCAGATGCCACAAAGGACACTGACACAAGTAACTTTGTGAAGGACTCGAATTCTCCACTTGGAATGGTCATTGAGCACAACAAACACAACAACACAACCTACAAAAACAACAACGCAGACAACAACAAGAAGCGAAACAAAGGCACCAAAGTCAACAACAAGCACAACAAAACCAACAACACTGGAACAACGACTGGTACGATATGGTACAACTCTGCAAATGCAGAACACTGTGACAGCACAGCTCAAGACAATGGCAAGTGTGCAGGCATACCATGGCATGATAACGCATCTTACAAATTCACGTTTGCTACACTACAAACAAGCAGGCCCGCTTTCAAGGCAGCTGACATACGGCATCAATACCACAAACACAAACACCAGTCCAGGTCAGACAGGAAAGATGACGTACAGAATCGCTACCACAAGCATCGAAAAAAAGAGTCCAAATCAGACAACAAAGTGATTAGACCATTTGAACATCTCCTGATGACTTCTTGGTTCCTTAAGCACAGGGACACTGACGACGTTCACAAGGAAATGACAACATTAACATCGACACTTCAATAACAAAACAAGAAAGCGACTCGACCATATAGATTCATGAACTCATAAATATCATGACTTGTACATGTCATCACTTATCTATCTATTTCGTTCAATTTTCTTTAACCAAGTACAGAAAATATGTAACATGAGAAAAGGGGGGATGTGGTGATGAAAAAATGAAATGAAATGAAAATCGCTTATTGTCACGAGTAGGCTTCAATGAAGTTACTGTGAAAAGCCCCTAGTCGCCACATTCCGGCGCCTGTCCAGTGATATGTATCACTGTATATACACAAGGGGTTAATGTAAATACACTACAACTAAGTAACCACTAGAAGGAGCACCAGAGATGTCATGACATGCAGACATACAGCCAATGGGTCATTACAACAGGACACAACCAATGGGTAATCAGGAAACCCAAAGGTGGCATTACCACAAGGGGGCACTTCACAACCCATATAAAAGAACAGACCACACATTCTCTGCCTCTTTCCACAGACAGATATCTAGAGAGTACATCACGGTTGATCAACAGCAACACAACTAGCACCTAGCTTAGAGCAGACTGGTAAAGATAGACTAAGTTACTACAGCTAGAGTAGCAGAGAGTCGAGCTCATTTAAGAATTGTGTTAATAGTTCAATAAACAAGTTGATCTCATTTCATAGTCTGGAGCTTCCTTTGTCAAAGCATACATCAAGGAAGCAGCTTATGCTACACGAAGCAGCATAACACAACAGGTGGGATACAGATTTGAGCTTACTATCAGATCAGACATGATCCTATTTAATGGCGGAGCAAGTTTGAGGGGCCGAATGGCACATTCCTGATCCTTGTTCATATGCACATAAATTGGCATCCATGTTTCTCTATATTAGAACAGTAACTACACTTTAAAAGACATTCTTAAATGCCGATTCGGGGGAACCATAGGTTCTGTTTAGCACACTGGGCCAAATCGCTGGCTTTGAAAGCAGGCCAGCAGCACAGTTCGATTCCCGTAACAGCCTCCCCGAACAGGCGCCGGAATGTGGCGACTAGGGGCTTTTCACAGTAACTTCATTGAAGTCTACCCGTGACAATAAGCCATTTTCATTCATTTCATTTCATTGAGCCAGAGAAGTGAATGGAAATTTTGGGAAATGGGAAGAGAAGGGGATTAAGACACTAAAAGATTTGTTTCTTGTGGGTTGTTTTGCGGGATTGAAGGAGCTGGGAGTGAAGTATGGGCTGGAGTATTTAGATACATGCTGGTTCGAAACTTTGCCAGAAAGGAGATACAGAGCTTCCCATAAAGCCGGTTTCCACATTGCTGGAAGACGTGCTGACAACAGGGGGACTGGAGAAGGGGATAGTATCAGCGGTTCACGAGGATATTTTGGAAGAGGAGAAGGCGCCGCTGGAAGGGATCAAGGCAAAGTGGGAGGAAGAGTTGGGAGAGGGTATGGAGGAGGGGTTCTGGTGTGAGGTGCTCCGGAGAGTGAATGCCTCCACCTCGTGTGCGAGGTTGGGGCTGATACAGCTGAAGGTGGTATACAGAGCACACCTCACGAGGGCGAGGATGAGCTGGCTCTTTGAGGGGGTAGAATATGTGTGTGAACGTTGTGGGGGCGGAGGGGGCGCAAACCACATTCATATGTTTTGGTCCTGTCCAAAGCTGGAGGATTACTGGAAAGAGGTGTTTAGGGTAATCTCTAAAGTGGTGCATGTGAACCTGGACCTGGGCCCACGGGAGGCCATATTCGGGGTGTTGGACCAGCCAGGGTTGGAAACGGGCACGGAGGCAGCTACCGTAGCCTTCGCCTCGTTGATCGCCTGAAGGCGGATCCTGTTGGGATGGAGAGCAACCTCTCCACCCTGTGCCCTGGCGTGGCGGGGGGACCTGCTGGAATTCTTGACTCTTGAGAAGGTCAAATTTGAACTGAGGGGAAGGATGGAGGGGTTCTACAATTCATGGGCATGATTCATTATGCACTTTCGAGAATTGGATTACATCGAACATTAGGGGAGTGCTGGGAGGGTTGGAGGGAGGGGGACTGTATGTGATAATGGTGACTATGGGTGATTCCTGATTCCTTTTTGTCATTAGTTTATGTTAACATGCAGACTAATGTTTGGTGGGAGGATGGGATCGTTGTTATTGATATGGGGATTGACATTACATTCGTTACTGATTATTGTTTATTGTTGGGTTTGTAAATTTGGAAGAAAATGCAAAAACGGAGAATAAAAATATTTTTAAAAAGTCATTCTTAGGCTGTGAAGAACTTGGGGACATCCAGAGGATGTGGAGAATACTATAGAAATTGACTTTTTTTTGCCTCTTTGCCCTCAAACCTCTAAGGACCTCATCTAATGACTCAGTAGTGCATGGCAGCATCTATGGTGAATTGTTCTCTGATTCCCCCCCCCAACATGTGCCTTTGAGGCAGCAGTCAAGAAGGGAAACTCATTGGCCCGGATTTTGGACCAGTGTAGAGGGATGGGCAGTGGGGGTTAAAAAAAAAGCAATCACAATAATAACCTTTTTAATGTTGCCTCTCATTTAAATATCGTTGGCAAACTTCCCCCATGTTGAGGAGCAACTTGGCATTTTGGAAGGGAAACTATGTGATCACAGGTGTGCAGCAGCACCTAAATGGAAACAGAGGACAAATTTAACGGGGTTTCATGAATTGACAGAATGTTCTTCCATCCACTCCCTTAATTTAAGCTGCATCTGGCCATGTCCTGCCCTGGTAGGCCTGTGTTTGTGAGTGGGGCACGTTACCACTGAGCCAGAATCTCACAGGTAATGAGAAAAAACAGTCATAGAAGCACAACTTGTAAAGAACAATGAAGGTTGACCGTGATTTCACACGCCTGAGTCAGGGCCTACACGTTAAACTCATTCGATGTGCTTGCAGCAGAATGTCAGTGATAAACTTACCATAACTATTTTTGGCTCACCACCAGCTCGTTCACACTGAAAAATGTGACGGTAGGAGACAAGGACCTTTCTCTGATGTATTTAATCAATATCTAAGTGGTGCTATCCTTTACTACTCCTTCAGCACAGGTACTGCAGGAATTCACATGCTACACTCCACCTGGTCTCTGCTCCATCTACCAATAAAGGACCATAAAATAACTTCTCAACTGAATATATATTCTCGAGTTGAAAGGTGGTGAAATATCGGACACGATTCAGCGGCTCAAAGTCCAAGTTCAGTTTTGGGAGGGTTTGGCAGGGAGTTTTGCGATGCATGCACTGGCAAGACTGTGGCTTGCATTCAAAGGCACTTATTGTCAAAACTGAGCCCCATGAGAATCTTGACATTACTGGTTAATTTGCTGCCTAAGTCACCAACTTGTTAAGGAGCTCTAGAATCTCCATCTCCCATTGCCACTATCGCTTGCCACAACCACATGATGGATTTAAGAAGAAAATACACTATGCAACAAATATGATATAGAACAAATAGACTACAAGACAGCTCAATTTTATAAAAATCATAAATAATATGTAAATGATTGAAAATTCAATTACCCCAATCTGACAATACATGACTTTGATACTTCAATACAAAGTCAGCAGGCAGTAAACCTCTCGGGCAGGATTCTCCAACCCCCCACCGAATCGCTGGGGGGGGGGGGTGGCATGAATCCCGCCCCCGCCGTCCGCCTAATTCTCCAGCACCGGAGATTCGGCGGGGGCAGGAATTGCGCCGCCTCAGTCGGCGGCCGCTTGCAGCAGCTCCCTGGCGATTCTCCAGCCCGTGATGGGCCAAAGTCCCGCTGGTTCTTTGCCAGTCCCGCCGGTGTAGATTAGACTCGGTCCCTTACGGGCAGGACCTGGTGGCGTGGGCGGGCTCCAGGGTCCTGGGGGGCGTGGGGCGACCTGGCCCCGGGGGGTGCCCCCCACAGTGGCCTGGCCTGCAATTGGGGCCCTCCGATCTGCGGGCGGGCCTCTGCCGTGGGGGCACTCTTTTCCTACGCATCGGCCATGTCAGCCTCCGCGATGGCCGACACGGAGGTGAACCCCACCCTGTGCATGCGCGGGGGTGACGACAGTAGCCCCTGATGCTCCCACGCATGCGCGGACTCGTGCCGGCCGGCGGAGTCCCTTCGGCCCCGGCTGGCGTGGTGCTTCCATGCCAGCCAGCGGGGCGCAAACCAATCCGGCGCCAGCCTAGCCGCTGAAGGTGCGGGGGATTCCGCACCTTTTGGGGCTGGCCGACGCCGGAGTGGTTCACGCCACTCCGCCCCGCCGGGACCCCCCGCCCCGCCGGGTACGGGAGAATCCCGCCCCTTGATTCCATACATAAATCAAGGAGACCTGCATTTTGCAACTATTGTAATTATTTGCATGCCGAAACGATCATAATTTGCTATTCTTTTATTGCTTTATACTTTATTTTAATGATTATCCACAAGTATGTCATGAATTATGATGACTTGTTTAATTTGTATTGTCATTATAATTCCACACCAGGACCACAAGGCTGTGCGTCTGCTCCCCGCTTCTGAGCAAAAACTGAAGCGGGAGAATACGTCAAAGAAAGTTGTGAAATGTTGGTTTGAAGAATCGCATGATCTCCTACGGGACGGCTTAGAGTCAGTGGACTGGTCAGTATCTAAAAACTTTGCGACCAGGCCGAACGAGTACGTCACTACATTAGTAAGTGTGTCGAAGACTTTGTGCCAAAGAAGCAAATCCGTATGTTTCCCAACCAGAAATCCTGGATGAACAGGGATATCCACTGCTTGCTGAAGTCTAGGTCTGAGGCGTTCAAGTCAGGCGCCCCTGACCGATATAAGGAAGCCAGATATGATCTAAGGAGATCCATCAAAGATGCCAAAAGACAGTACCGGACCAAGCTAAAGTCCCAGGCTAGCCACACGGACCCCCGCCGAGTATAGCAAAGTCTGCAAGACATAATGGGCTACAAGATAACGGTATGTAAAACTGCCGGTCCAACACACCCCTCCCTGATGAGCTTAATACATTCTATGCCCATTTTGAGCAAGAGGTCAGCGAGAGTGAGCGCTCCATCTCGGAAGCCTCAGATGAACTTGTATCCAAGGTCACCACTGCAGATGTCAGAGCAGCCTTCTCAAAGATCAACCCACGGAAAGCCACTGGCCCGGATGGGACACCCAGACGAGCATTCAGATCTTACGTGGATCAGCTGGCGGGGGTATTCGCAGACATTTTCAACCTCTCTTTACAACAATCTGAGGTCCCTATCTGTTTCAAGAAGACGACCATCATCCCTGTACGAAACAAAAAGCCAAGCAGCGTGCCTTAATGACTATCGTCCAGTGGCGCTGACATCCATCATTATCAAGTGCTTCGAAAGGTTAATCATGGCACGAATCAATTCCATCCTTCTGGATTGCCTTGATCGACTACAGCTGGCCTACCGCTGCAACAGGTCCACAGCAGACACCATTTTCGGAAACTCATCTCCAAACTCCGTGGCCTTGGCCTCGGCTCCTCCCTCAGCGACTGGATCCTGAACTTCCTAACCCACAGGCCACAATCGGTAAGGATACAAAACCTCCTCCACGATCAACCTTAACACCGGTGCTCCACAAGGCTGTGTCCTCAGCTCATTACTATACTCCTTATATACCTATGACTGTGTGGCCAAATTCCCCAACTCAATTTTCAAATTTGCTGAAGACACCACCGTAGTGGGTCAGATTTCAAACAATGACGAGACAGAGTACAGGAATGAGATAGAGAATCTGGTGAACTTGTGCGATGACAATAATCTCTCCCTCAATGTCAACAAAATGAAGGAGACTCAGGAAGCGCAGTGAAGAACATGCCCCTGTCTGCATAAATGGGAACAAAGGGTTGGAAGCTTCAGGTTTTTAGGTGTCTAGATCACCAATAACCTGTCCTGGTCCCCCATGCTGACACTATAGTTAAGAAAGCCCACCAATGGCTCTACGTTCTCAGAAGACTAAGGAAATTTGGCATGTCAGCTACGACTCTCACCAACTTTTACAGGTGCACCATAGAAAGCATTCTTTCTGGTTGTATCACAGCTGGTTGTATCACAGCTTGGTATGGATCCTGAGCTGCCTAAGACCGCAGGAAACTACAAAAGATTGTGAATGTAGCCCAGTCCATTTCGCAAACCAGCCTCCCATCCATTGACTCTGTCTATAATTCCCGCTGCCTTGGAAAGGCAGCCAGCACAATTAAGGACCCCAAGCACCCCGGACATACTCTCTTACACCATCTTCCGTCAGGAAAAAGATACAAAGGTTTGAGGTCAAGTACCAACCGACTCAAGAACAGCTTCTTTCCTGCTGCCATCAGACTTTTGAATGGACCTACCTCGTATTAAGTTGATCTTTTCTCTACACCTTGCTATAACTGTAACATTATATTCTGCAGTCTCTCCTTCCTTCCCTATGCATGGTATGCATTATCTGTCTGGCATGCAAGAAACAATACTTTTCACTGTATACTAATACATGTGACAATAATAAATCAAATCATATCAAACACCTGGTGGTTTTTCAAAGACCTGATTATCTTTCTATCTGTCTGCGTTCCTACTAAACCTGGATATCAGGGCATACAGCCATTGGGCCACAGGGCAAATGTATAAACATTAATTAGCAAAAGGAAAACCCCTCTGAAGGTATCTTTCTTTCAGCTCCAACGCCTGAAATACAAAGCCAGCAAAATCTCTGCTACTGGACTGGTAAAATTACTTTCTTCATAAAAATCAAAGCTAAATGAAAAGAGGAGAAATTTGACATGTACTTGTCAAGTTTCGAAAGTTAGATGTGTATTCACATCATTCAAGTTAGTCCAAAGTTGTTGGGCGAGATTCTCCCAAAACGGGAGAAATCGTAAAGCTGCAGTAAAACCCGGGCGGGTTTTACGGCAGCGCGCCCCTTCCCGACGGGGGACCGATTCTGGTCCCCGGTCGGGGCTAGCAGCCCGACGCCGTAGGCTCCGGCAAGACGGGCTTAACGAAAATCGTTAAGCCCGCTTACCGGAGTTAGCGCCGGCTGACGCGTCATATGACGTCAGCCGCGCATGCGCAGTTTGGAAGACTCCAACCCGCGCATGCGCGGGTGACGTCATCGCGTTTTTGCGCGAAACCCGCGCATGCGCGGGCCGGGTTGCCCCTCAGCCGCCCCGCGAATGGATACTGCGGGGCGGCGGAAGGACAAGTAGTGCGCGGGCATCGGGCCCGCTGCCCGCGATCGGTGCCCACCGATCGCGGGTCCATGGCACCCTTGGCACGGCCGTGGTACTGCCATGCCAATCGGTGCCATGGTTATAAAAAGCGAGTTGGTGACGCCGTTTTTACGAACGGCAAGACCAGGGGCGAAATTCTCCGCCCCCCACGACGGGTGGGAGAATAGCGGGAGGGCCTTCCCGACATTTTTCCCACCCTCCCGCTATTCTCCCACCCCCCCGCCGAAGTCCCGACCCGAATCGCTGCCGCCGTTTTTTTACGGCCGGCAGCGATTCACAGCTGTTAGATGGGCCGAAGTCCCAGCCCTTTCCGCCGTTTTCACGAACGGCAAACACACCTGGTCTTGCCGTTCGTAAAAACGGCGTCACCAACTCGCTTTTTATAACCATGGCACCGATTGGCATGGCAGTACCACGGCCGTGCCAAGGGTGCCATGGACCCGCGATCGGTGGGCACCGATCGCGGGCAGCGGGCCCGATGCCCGCGCACTACTTGTCCTTCCGCCGCCCCGCAGTATCCATTCGCGGGGCGGCTGAGGGGCAACCCGGCCCGCGCATGCGCGGGTTTCGCGCAAAAACGCGATGACGTCACCCGCGCATGCGCGGGTTGGAGTCTTCCAAACTGCGCATGCGCGGCTGACGTCATATGACGCGTCAGCCGGCGCTAACTCCGGTAAGCGGGCTTAACGATTTTCGTTAAGCCCGTCTTGCCGGAGCCTACGGCGTCGGGCTGCTAGCCCCGACCGGGGACCAGAATCGGTCCCCCGTCGGGAAGGGGCGCGCTGCCGTAAAACCCGCCCGGGTTTTACGGCAGCTTTACGATTTCTCCTGTTTTGGGAGAATCTCGCCCCAGGTGTGTTTGCCGTTCGTGAAAACGGCGGAAAGGGCTGGGACTTCGGCCCATCTAACAGCTGTGAATCGCTGCCGGCCGTAAAAAAACGGCGGCAGCGATTCGGGTCGGGACTTCGGCGGGGGGGGGGGTGGGAGAATAGCGGGAGGGCGGGAAAAATGTCGGGAAGGCCCTCCCGCTATTCTCCCACCCGTCGTGGGGGGCGGAGAATTTCGCCCGTTGTTTTCCATATTGGCTAAGTTCAATAATCATCTCATTCGTATCCTTAGTTGAATAATTAAACCACACAAACATCTTGTGAGAACAATCTTCTGTGCAATGACAATCTTTTTCTTTAATCACACAGTGATACACCAATGTGATAGAAACTGTAACTCATTTTTCCCTTTTCAATGGCATGACACGCACATTGATGGCCATTTTCAAGGTTCCAATGTCTTGTGCTCCAAGAACGTTGGAACATGCCCAGCTCAATATTGTTTTCGGCTATTGGATGTCCCTGGTAATGGTCTAAAAGAAGGATTGGTCCCTTATACTTGTATATAAAATCCTGACTCTTCTTTTACACTCCCTCGTAGAGAGTGGACTGTAATCAAAGAATCCCCAAAGTGCAGAAAGAGGCCATTCAGACCATCGAGTTTACACCAACCCTTTTAAAGAACACCCTGCCTAAGTCCACACACCCAGTTAATCCCTTAAACCCCCCTCACCTTTTAGACACTAAGGGGCAATTTATCATGACCAATCCACCTAACCTGCACATCTTTTGATTGTGGGGGGAAACCGGAGCACCCGGAGGAAACCCACACAGACACTGGGAGAACATGCAAACTCCAGAGACAGTCACCCAAGGCTGGAATCAAACCTGCGTCCTTGGCGTTGTGAGGCAGCAGTGCTAACCACTGTGTAACTATGGCGCCCCAAAGTTATTGGCCGTGTGCACGATTCTTCAGTGATGGTTTAGGGTTCTTTGTTTTGGCTTAAACAGCCGTAACAAACAAAATATAATTCCATCCAATAAAACAAAAGAATAGTGAAATGATGAGCAGGAGTGCTCCCCTGACTCACACTGCACAGAGTCATTCTCTTCACTGTTTCTGCTTCACCCTACTCAAAGAGTGTATCACCACAAACTCCCTTCATTAGCCAACATCTTCACCCCTCTCCCTGACACGTTTGATGGTGGACCAGACTGTTGAGTTCCTGGTCTCATACTTGAATCTGGGCAGCACAACAGCACAGTGGTTAGCACTGTGGCTACACAGCGCCAGGGTCCCAGGTTCGATTCCCCTCTGGGTCACTGTCTGTGCGGAGTCTGCATGTTCTCCCCGTGTCTGCGTGGGTTTCCTCCGGGTGCTCTGGTTTCCTCCCACAGTCCAAAAATGTGCGGGTTAGATCGATTGGCCATGTTAAATTGCCCTTAGTGTCCAAAAAAGGTTAGGAGGGGTTATTGGGTTATGGGGATAGGTTGGAAATGAGGGCTTAAGTGGGTCGGTGCAGACTCGATAGGCTAAATGGCCTCCTTCTGCACTGTATGTTCTATGAGCTTCTGACCACATATTTGCGTCATCATTTAAATGACCTGCTTCTACCCTCATAACCTCTCTTGATTCTGCCTTGCCTTATCTCATCTGCTGCAAAAACCCTCATCCCTACCTTGTTAACTCTAGACTCGACTATTGCAATGTACCCCTTGCCCGACCTCCGATCTTTCACCCTCCATAAACTTCAACTTACATAAAGCTCTTCTGTTCAAAACTTGCACCATGTCCCATTTACCCATCACCCTGGGTTCTCTGATCTACATTGGCTCCCGGTTAAGCAGTGCTTCAATTTTAAAACACTTATTCTTGTTTTGAAATCGCTCCCTGGCCTCACACCACACTAATTTTGTAACTTTCTTCAACTCTACAACTCTGAGATAAGGGCACTCCAAATTCTGGTCACTTGCACATCCACCATTTTAATTGGGTCACAGCTGGCAACCCATGTTGAGAGGCCCTGAGCTCTTGAATTCCATCCTTCAAACTCTGCCTGGAATGATGTGCCAGCGACTGTAGTTTATCAAAATAATGTAAATGAGACTCAAGGCCCCATTTTGAGCTGGCCTTGGGCCTTCCAGTTCAGGCCCTTGCTGATGGTCTACTGGTGGTGCTTCTGAAAATGCACCGCGAGTATTATTTACTCCAATTTAATCCTTTTGTTGATGCAAGCATCGCTGGCAAAGCCAGCACATGTTCCCTATCCTATGTTAAAGGAGTTTGATGTAAAATGTGAGTCGGGTTATGAGTTTATTGGGGTATTTTCTTTTCAATTTATTTTGCTAGTATCGGTTTATGGACAATTGTGCTAATTGTGTCTGCAATTAAGTACAATGGATTTGTAATGCAAATCTGATGAGACAGAACATGGAAGTTCATTCAAGAAAAACGCAGCAGACATCACAAACTGTTGCTTAGTTACTGTGTTATAATGAGGCAGAGACCCTTAGGCATGTTCAAATGGCTGGCTACTGCTGTCTGTTCCATCAATATCAAATTAGTTAGGCACTGCCCATTTTAGATTGACATGAGAACACAAGAAAGATACTGATCATGCTGAATAAATGCAGATGGGCATCTGAGACCCTTGAGCATTGAAACATGTGTTACGACCGTCCTTGTTGGTTCTGTTGTACAGTAGCATTTGCACTCCATCCTGCTAAAAGTCTGGGGCAGTATACAGCCAAGGCTATGTTAATACAGTAGAACTGTCATTTTCTAAGGCTTTTCTATTCTTCTATTGTCCTGCTCCTGATTAGCTGCATCAGTGCTTCAAGTGGCTACTGAGTGGCAGAACTAAATCAACTTAACTGGCTTTGCCTGAGGAATTGGTAGTTTTCTAGTGTTCAGCGTGGGATGGAGGAAACCTTTGGTCTATAGCATGTCCGGAATTCAGTGAGAAACAAAAGGAGCCGATTTTTAAAATCCACTTGGCAGCAGATATACCTGAATCGATGGACTTTAAAAGAAAACGTATTTCTAAACGTACGTTACAAAACCTTGTCTGGTCATGAGGGGAAATTGTGAAATTCTTAAATCAATTGGAGAGGCAAATCCCCCAGATTTAACACAGCTAGTGTCATTAGAAAGGTGGGCGGTGGTGTGGTGAATCACAGTCCGTGTTATTCACACTGTTATTATATGATGTACTGTGTCTGTGTAAGCTCGGTATATGAGCAGTTGCACGGCTCTGCCCCTAGGGGGAGATGAGGAGTTTGTACTGGGCTCCACCCTTGACTCCGCCCATGGCTCCTCCCACTAACCGGAAGTATGAAGCCTGGCAGCCTGAGCCTGCCTGCCAGTTCATCATGTCGCAGGCAGGCTCTGTTGTAAGATCATTAAAACCACTGTTCACTTCCAACTACGTGTCGTTGGAAATTACGTGAATTGATGGTCACATCACATGGGCTTGCAGAAATCACGGTAGGGTGAGGTTGCCAGGATGAGGTTAAAGCCTAAAGGAGAAGAGAATGCAGAGCAGAGAGGAGGCAGCAAGTGAGTCTGCAGGGGAAATCGGTAAAGACATATCTTGCTGAGTTTGTGCAGTTCTTTGGTCTTGTGGCATTGCATCTATTAGGGGTTCATTGATCACGAGGGCTTCAGTTAGGGTTTGGCCTTCCTCAGCCAGGCTGCTACCAGTCAACTCTGAAGGGGCCAATATGAGAGTTATCCACTCAGATGGAGGCTCCTCCACTGCGGAGGAGGGAAGCAGGCTGTTACATATTCACGTAATACAGCCTACTGGTGGAATGTAGTGTGGTCAGCAGAGTGTTCTGTGTGGGCCTTAAGTTCTTCATATTGTACCACAAGAGCAACATCTTCTAATAAACCCTGCACCATGTTTTAGAAGAACCTAAAATGTGGCACCTCTATTCTTTTCTTTTTGCGGCAACTAGAGAAATATAACAAAAGAGAAAACTGGCGACAAGGATTGGGGCAAAAAGATGTTACTAATGTTAGGTCATCAATGTAAGGGGAACGGTGATCTAGGAACACTCGAAATCGGAACACGACCATGAGTAAGTTGGAACATATATATATATATATATTTTTATAAACTGAAGTTTCAGGTGTTTACTTACCAGTGGAAGTGGGTAAAAGCTGCTGAGACCACGCATGTGGCAAAGTGAAATAGGCTGCGGGAATAGAGACCAAGAAGACTGGCCGATTCTGCAAGTTACTGTTTGCGGCAAGGGAGATATTAATTTTGTTTGTGGGATAGGAGAATGCTTGCTCCTTAAAAAAAGTAGAAGGGAGAAAGGCTGAAGGAGTGCAGACCCAGGGAGCTGTGATCCAAAAATGGAAGGCAAAGGGGGCGCCATTGATGTATTTGGTGAAGACTGGGAGACTTGAACTTGTACTGTATCTTATAGCTAATCTAGTTTGGCACAACATCCTGGGCCGAAGGGCCTGTACTGTGCTGTACAGTTCTATGTTCTATGTTTAATCAAACACCAGAGGACCTAAAGGTTCTACATTTTTCAGTTTGGTTGAGCGTAAAACCTTTATGCTACTACAAACTTAATCCAATCTGTGGAGCCGGGAGATAACACTTACATTGAACTAATTAAGGTTTTACAAGGGCATTTCTCTCCCGCTGTAGTCAGGAATGTAGCCACCTGGGGTGACCACTGCCCAAACACAAAATGGAAGATTGCAAGGAATGCAGGGAAAATTGGACAGGTTGTAAAAAGCAAGCAGCTTACAGAGCGCTTGTATATTTGGACTGCTGCAGAAACCAGTTTGGCTGTTGCTGAAACCAGACAACACTATGAAAAGAAAACAGTTAACATATTAATGAGTCGATACCGGGCGATCCCCAGGCACAAAAGAAACAATTTAACACTAATCGATACATTCAATGGAAGGCCCGACTTTTCGGCGCCAAAGAAGCCCAAAACAATGAGTCCCAAGAACCGCCCCAGTGATCGAGATATTACCCTGTTACTGGGGAATTCAAATCAATCGATTGGGAAGAGACCCAATCGATTGCGAGAGTATAGAGGGTCCGCTCAGGTGGGCGCAAGACCCTGAGAGGAGTATAAAACAGAGACCCCGACCCCAGCTCACTCTCTCTGTCAGCCTCTCCTTGACCAGTTAGCCCTCCCAGCAGAACACCGTTGCAGCAGAAGAACCTTGTGGAGGAGAGGTCTGGAAAAGCAGCCGCCAGCAAGTAAGTCACAACGCACGCTACGGGAATAAACACTCCTGACCCCTTTAGACCATAACCACTGGAAGCCTGCGGGCCCTGGACAAAGCTAGAAGCCGTTGTTCCCTGATCCGGCAGTCCCCTTATCCAGATAAGTATTTGGCCTAGTAGTGGTAGGATTACCCTAGTCTTATAGTTATATGCATGATTAGTAGATTATTGTAATATAATAAACGTGTCTTGTTTGAACTTACTAATTGGTGTATGGTTTTATTGCTTTGAACTTGACCTTGAAACTTGTGGTGGTATCTTAACGATACCTGGCGACTCCAAAGCTAAGTAACGAAACAGAGCCAAATTGAGTGTTAAGCACACTCATCCAGAACAAGCAACATGGTGGAAGATGGTGAAAGAATGTTGTAATTTGTACCAACTTTACAAATATTAGTAAAGGAATGCGAATTTGGTGCAACATTAGATGACACCTTTTGTGATAGGTTGGTATCCACAATGAAGCTATTTAGAAAAAACTGCTTACTAAAAGCACCTTAACTCTTAAATCCGCAATGGAAATTGCCACATCAATGGAGCTAGCAGCAAAATCAGGCTTCACAGGTAGGAATTGGAGTCAAGGTCCACAAGTTGGAGATCGCCAAAAGTATGCCTGCAAGTGTTCAACCATGTCATCGATATGCACAAGTGGGACATTCAGCTGGAGAATGGTGGAGTAAGGAGAATAAGTACAAGAACTGTGGCAAAAATAGCCATTTTGCCAAAGCAAGCTGGTCACATCAACCTTCACCAGCACCAAAGAGGTATGCACAAGAAAGAATCCCAAAGTCAATCTCAAGTCTGTAAATTGATTGAAGAAATGCAAGACTCCTTTGGAGGCAATGTACCCAAACAGCTTCAAGAGTTGAAGCTGGGCATCTTGTCAGTATG
This sequence comes from Scyliorhinus canicula, assembly GCF_902713615.1. Lineage (NCBI taxonomy): Eukaryota > Metazoa > Chordata > Chondrichthyes > Carcharhiniformes > Scyliorhinidae > Scyliorhinus > Scyliorhinus canicula. The sequence goes on from NC_052148.1 coordinate 197,159,099, forward strand.
GAGCGATCAACAACATGTCTGGGTATTTCCAAAACTTGATGGTAGCCAAGTCAAAATGGCAATCAATACGGGAGCAACTGTATCAATGGATACCTGAGACAATGTACAATCAGAACCTAAGGCATCTGCCATTACAACCATTGGATGTTATCCTAAGGATACACAGAGAAGAGGTCATACCGCTAAAAGGAAATATTACGGTGAAACCGGAGGTTAATGATCAAACAGCAGATTTGCCTCTCCACGTTGTTCAGGAAAACCTTCCGGCTTTATTTGGTAGAGCATGGTTGAGAAAGATAAAACTCAGCTGACAGTAGCAAGCTCAGGAAAAGTATACAAAAGTATTTGACAACTCACTGGGCTCAATGACAGGAGTTGAAGTCCAACTCAAAATTAAGCCAACCAGTACACCAAAATGTTTCAAAGCCAGAACTGTACCATACGTCATCAAGGCAAAAGTCAAAGAAGGACTAGAAAGAGCAGTCCAAACAGGAGTCATTGAATCATTTACTACCAGTGATTGGGCTGCACCAATAGCAGCTGTGTTGAAACATGATGGTTCAGTAAAGACATGTGGAGATTTTAGAACCACAATTAACCCAGTAGTGTGTGCAGAATCACTGCTGCTGATTGAAGACTTATTTCTGGACTTTCTGGAGGTGAAAATTCAGTAAAACAGATCTATTACAGGTGTATTTACAGATGAAGGTGGCTGAAGAATCACAACCATTGCTCACAATCGTGACGTGTAAAGATCTTTGTCGTTGCCAGAGACTTGCGTGATAACCTCGGCACCTGCTCGTTTTCAGAGATCCATGGATCAGATTCCGAGTGGGCTAACTGGTGTACAATGTTATCTAGGTGACAACCTCAACTCTCGAAGAACTTGGAAGCTACTCTGGAGCTACCACAATCCTCGAGCATAATAGGAGTAGTGTGACTTTTCAAGACATCCATCAACTATCTGGGTCATGTCATTGACAAAGATGGCTTGCATAAAGAACCAAAGGAGATGACTGAAATCTTAGAAGAACCACACCCTCAAAATGTGACCCAACTGAGGCCATTTTTGAGATCATTACGGTAAATTCATCCCAAATTTAGCAACGATATTGAAGTCATTACACATTACACATACCAAACAGGTAAGACACTCGACTGAAGAGTGTGACAGTGGATAGAAGGAGCTAAAAGAAGTCAGAGCCATTGGCCCACTAATAATAATAATCTTTTTATTGTCATAAGTAGGCTTATATTAACACTGCAATGAAGTTACTGTGAAAAGCCCCTAGTTGCCAATTTCCGGCACCTGTTCGGGTACACAGAGAAATAATTCAGGCTTCTTAGCTGGTACGGGAATTGAACCCACGCTGCTGGCCTTGTTCTGCATCACAAACCAGCTGTCTAGCCCACTAAGCTAAACTACAATCCCAAGCTGGTATTACAACTTGCTTGTGATGCATCACCCTATTGGGTTGGCATAGTTGTCTCGCACATGATGATCTCAGGTGCGGAATAGCCATTCGATTCATGAACTCTTACTAGCCCAGAAACTAATTCAGTTTGTCTCGATAAAGAAGCTTTGTGCATCATATTTGGTGTATGAAGGTTTCATCACTATCTTTATGGAGATCATTTTACAGATCACTGAGCCTTGATGACAATCTTTGGGCCATATAAAGCTATGCAGCTTTAGCAGCTAGTCGGTTGCAGAGATGGTCTTTGATATTATCGGCACACGGTTATCATATCCAGGATCGTAAATCAGAGCAACATGCAAATGCAGATGCTTTGTCGAGATTCCTGTTACAAGTCTAGCAAGAGCCTGAAGAAAATGTTGTCAACATCCAATATTGTTTGCATGTGCATTATATACCTGTGACTTCATCGACAGTACAGTGATATACAAGAATTGATCCAGTGATGGAGAAGATTATGGAAAAGACCCTAAAGGTACGATGACAGACATAAAAATCATAAAAATCCAGATCTCGAACCCTACATCATGAGAAGACTTGAGCTGACAATCCAGAGTGGAGTTTTATGGGCAGCACGGTAGCACAGTTGCTTCATAGCTCCAGGGTCCCAGTTTTGATTCCCGGTTGGGTTACTGTCTGTGTGGAGTCGCACGTTCTCCTTGTGTCTGCGTGGGTTTCCTCCGGGTGCTCCGGATTCCTCTCACAGCCCAAAGATGTGCAGGTTAGGTGGATTGGCCATGATAAATTGCCCTTAGGTTAGGTGGGGTTACTGGCTTACGGGGATAGGGTGGAGGTGTGGGCTAAAGTGGGGTGCTGTTTCCAAGAACTGCTGCAGACTCGATGGGCTGAGTGGCCTCCTTCTGCACTGTAAATTCTATGATTCTATGGCGACACAGGGAATCATAGAATCCCTACAGTGCAGGGGGAGGCCATTTGTCTCATCGAGTCTGCACCGACGCTTTGAATGAGCACACCCTGGACACTAAGGGGCAATTTCGCAGAGTAAATCCACCTAACCAGCACATCTTTTGGACTGTGGGAGGAAACCGGAGCACACGGAGGAAACTCAGGCAGCCACGGATAGCATGTGTAAACTCCACACAGACAGTGACCCAAGACTGGAATTGAACCTGGGGCCCTGGCTCTGTGAGACACGCAGTTATTTTTGGAGGCTGGGACTAGATGCTCAAATTGAAGACAAAGTGGGGCAGTGTCAGTCCTGTAGTAAACTAAGAAACACTTCACTGCTGCAACCTTTACGTCTGTGGGAATGGCCGACACTGCCATGGCACAGAATACACTGAGGTGATGCTGGTCCAGTTGGGGGACACATGTTTCTGGTGATTGTTGATGCACACTTGAAATGGCCGGAATTTGTGATAATGAAATCCATGACAACTGAACAAACGATTGAAAAGTTAAATGAAACAGTCACAAGATTTGGCAGATCGAAAGTGACAGTGGAACTCAGTTTACTTCCAAGGAATTCGAAGACTAATTAAATGGGAATGGTATGCAACACACCAAGTCAGCTCCATACCATCCTGCAATAAATGGATTGGCCGAGCATTTCTTTTAGTCTCTCCAACATGCAATCAAAGCTCCAAAGATGTGGAGATGCCGGCGTTGGACTGGGGTGAGCACAGTAAGAAGTCTTACAACACCAGGTTAAAGTCCAACAGGTTTGTTTCAAACACGAGCTTTCGGAGCACGGCTCCTTCTTCAGGTGAATGGAAAGGCTTGTTCCAGAAATGTTTATATAGACACAGTCAGAGATGCCCCGGAATGCGAGCACCTGCAGGCAATCAAATCATCAAAGATGCAGAGAGAGAGGTAACTCCAGGTTAAAGAGGTGTGAATTGTCCCAAGCCAGTTCAGTCGGTAGGCCTCTGCAAGTCCAGGCTTGTTGGTGGGGGCCGAATGTAATGCGACATGAATCCACTGGAGGCAGGAGTTCCGTCACCACACCGATATTTATTTACAATAACGATATTACAGGAGCAGCTACAAACAGTGCTGCTAGCAGTCCAGTCAACTCAAGACTGGCTCACAAAGCCTACACAGGTGATTATATGGGCCCCCTCAATGAGCTATCATTGAGGGAGCTCATACTCCAATTGGCCAACCAATAAAGCCGATTGGAGTTCATTACAGCCATTTTAAATTGCTCCTTAGTTTCGAAAAGCTTAGTTGGGGATAGGTGGATGGCGTGGGCCTAGGTAGAGGGCTCTTTCAGAGGATCAGTGCAGACTAGATGGTCCCATTGGCCACCTCTGCACTGTAGGGATTCTATGATCTCTGAACAACAATAAACTAAAAGAGCGAAAGTAACAACCAGTAAACCAACCCCCTCCCTACCCATTGACTGTCCCATTGCTCCCCTCGCCCTCGCCCCCGCCCCCTCCGCAGCTCTGTCTGATCCGACACCCCAAATAAAGCCACTGAAGGACAGGGCTCCAGATCAATGTTTACGGTCACCAATATGGTGCAGAAAAACCCGCAAACTGGGGACAGGATCAGAATATGTGCATGTCATTAACGGCCCCTCTCAAACAGCGCTAACATCTATCCTCAACTCCCACAAAGAAACAACTCATTCTGGCCTTTGTATGCTTCACCCAATGTCTATGTCTATGCATTTAAATTGTGTATTTATCGCATGTCCTTTGTTTTTTCATGCATCGAACATCTGCCTGTACACAGATTAATACATTTCACTGTACCTCGGTACATGTGACAATAAATCTAAAACTAATCTAGGGTGTGCCCTAAACACTACCTTGAACTGGATCAGTCTCCTCCAGGATGATGTGATGTTCACCCTGAGAAGGGTCTCACTCCACTCCTCCTTCTCCAATGCAGGCCGCAGCTCCTCCTCCACTTGGCCTTCACCCCCTCAACGGAGACAAGAGCCTTCCCCAAAATCCGTCCATATAAGCCAGACATCCTGTCCTCTTCTGACCCTGCACAGGATAGAATCCTCTCCAGTAAGAAAAGTAATTTCTTCCAATTAAGGGGAATTTAGCATGGCCAATCCACCTAACCTGCACATCCACGCAGACACGGGGAGAATGTGCAAACTCCACATGGGCAGTGACCCGGGGCCGGGATCGAACCGGGTCCTCAGTGCCGTAAGCAGCAGTGCTAACAACCGGGCTACCCTGTTGCCCACCTTTGGGGTACAGACTCAATGTGAAGAAGAGTGAGGTGTTTCTGGTGAGCCGTCAGGGAGAGGAAGGAAACCTGGACAAACTGCCATTCTGGCTGATCGAGCTTCAGATATTTGGGAATACAGATGGCTGATAACTGGGCTTTGCTGAACAAGTTGCATTTTCCAACCTAGTAGAAAGGGTGAAGGGTGATCTGAGGAAGTGGGTGTTCTCCCGCTATCATTGGCAGGGCACGTTCAAACTGTGAAAACGAAACGCCCTCTCAGCAACAACAACAACAAGGGAAACCCCCTCAGCAACAACAACAAGGGAAACCCCCTCAGCAACAACAACAAGGGAAACCCCCTCAGCAACAACAACAAGGGAAACCCCCTCAGCAACAACATCAAGGGAAACCCCCTCAGGAACAACAACAACAAGGGAAACCCCCTCAGCAACAACAACAAGGGAAACCCCCTCAGCAACAACAACAACAAGGGAAACCCCCTCAGCAACAACAAAAACAAGGGAAACCCCCTCAGCAACAACAACAACAAGGGAAACCCCCTCAGCAACAACAACAAGGGAAACCCCCTCAGCAACAACAACATCAAGGGAAACCCCCTCAGCAACAACAACAACTGAAACCCCCTCAGCAACAACAACAAGGGAAACCCCCTCAGTAACAACAACAAGGGAAACCCCCTCAGCAACAACAACAAGGGAAACCCCCTCAGCAACAACAACAAGTGAAACCCCCTCAGCAACAACAACAACTGGAACCCCCTCAGCAACAACAACAAGGGAAACCCCCTCAGCAACAACAACAACAAGGGAAACCCCCTCAGCAACAACAACAAGGGAAACCCCCTCAGCAACAACAAGTGAAACCCCCTCAGCAACAACAACAAGGGAAACCCCCTCAGCAACAACAACAACAAGGGAAACCCCCTCAGCAACAACAACAACTGGAACCCCCTCAGCAACAACAACAAGGGAAACCCCCTCAGCAACAACAACAAGGGAAACCCCCTCAGCAACAACAACAACAAGGGAAACACCCTCAGCAACAACAACAACAAGGGAAACCCCCTCAGCAACAACAAGGGAAACCCCCTCAGCAACAACAACAACTGAAACCCCCTCAGCAACAACAACAAGGGAAACCCCCTCAGCAACAACAAGGGAAACCCCCTCAGCAACAACAACAAGGGAAACCCCCTCAGCAACAACAACAACAAGGGAAACACCCTCAGCAACAACAACAAGAAGGGAAACCCCCTCAGCAACAACAACAAGGGAAACCCCCTCAGCAACAACAACAACAACAACTGAAACCCCCTCAGCAGCGACAACAACAACTGAAACCCCCTCAGCAACAACAACAACAAGGGAACCCCCTCAGCAACAACAACAACAAGGGAAACCCCCTCAGCAAAAACAACAAGGGAAACCCCCTCAGCAACAACAACAACAAGATAAACCCCCTCAGCAACAACAACAACAAGGGAAACCCCCTCAGCAACAACAACAAGGGAAACCCCCTCAGCAACAACAACTGAAACCCCCTCAGCAACAACAACAAGGGAAACCCCCTCAGCAACAACAACAAGGGAAACCCACTCAGCAACAACAACAACTGAAACCCCCTCAGCAACAACAACAACAAGGGAAACCCCCTCAGCAACAACAACAAGGGAAACCCCCTCAGCAACAACAACAACTGAAACCCCCTCAGCAACAACAACAACAAGGGAAACCCCCTCAGCAACAACAACAAGGGAAACCCCCTCAGCAACAACAACAAGGGAAACCCCCTCAGCAACAACAACTGAAACCCCCTCAGCAACAACAACAACTGAAACCCCCTCAGCAACAACAACAAGGGAAACCCCCTCAGCAACAACAACAAGGGAAACCCCCTCAGCAACAACAACTGAAACCCCCTCAGCAACAACAACAACTGAAACCCCCTCAGTAACAACAACAAGGGAAACCCCTTCAGCAACAACAAGTGAAACCCCCTCAGCAACAACAACAAGGGAAACCCCCTCAGCAACAACAAGTGAAACCCCCTCAGCAACAACAACAAGGGAAACCCCCTCAGCAACAACAACAACAAGGGAAACCCCCTCAGCAACAACAACTGAAACCGCCTCAGCAACAACAACAAGGGAAACCCCCTCAGCAACAACAAGTGAAACCCCCTCAGCAACAACAACAAGGGAAACCCCCTCAGCAACAACAACAACAAGGGAAACCCCCTCAGCAACAACAACAACTGAAACCCCCTCAGCAACAACAACAACTGAAACACCCTCAGCAACAACAACAACTGAAACCCCCTCAGCAACAACAACAAGTGAAACCCCCTCAGCAACAACAACAAGTGAAACCCCCTCAGCAACAACAACAACTGAAACCCCCTCAGCAACAACAACAACTGGAACCCCCTCAGCAACAACAACAAGGGAAACCCCCTCAGCAACAACAACAACTGAAACCCCCTCAGCAACAACAGCAAGGGAAACCACCTCAGCAACAACAACAAGGGAAACCCCCTCAGCAACAACAACAACAAGGGAAACCCCCTCAGCAACAACAACAACAAGGGAAACCCCCTCAGCAACAACAACAAGGGTAACCCCCTCAGCAACAACAACAACAAGGGAAACCCCCTCAGCAACAACAACAACAAGGGAAACCCCCTCAGCAACAAAAACAACAAGGGAAACCCCCTCAGCAACAACAACAAGGGAAACCCCCTCAGCAACAACAACAACAAGATAAACCCCCTCAGCAACAACAACAACAAGGGAAACCCCCTCAACAACAACAACAAGGGAAACCCCCTCAGCAACAACAACTGAAACCCCCTCAGCAACAACAACAAGGGAAACCCCCTCAGCAACAACAACAAGGGAAACCCCCTCAGCAACAACAACAACTGAAACCCCCTCAGCAACAACAACAAGGGAAACCCCCTCAGCAACAACAACAAGGGAAACCCCCTCAGCAACAACAACAACTGAAACCCCCTCAGCAACAACAACAACAAGGGAAACCCCCTCAGCAACAACAACAAGGGAAACCCCCTCAGCAACAACAACAAGGGAAACCCCCTCAGCAACAACAACTGAAACCCCCTCAGCAACAACAACAACTGAAACCCCCTCAGCAACAACAACAAGGGAAACCCCCTCAGCAACAACAACAAGGGAAACCCCCTCAGCAACAACAACTGAAACCCCCTCAGCAACAACAACAACTGAAACCCCCTCAGTAACAACAACAAGGGAAACCCCTTCAGCAACAACAAGTGAAACCCCCTCAGCAACAACAACAAGGGAAACCCCCTCAGCAACAACAAGTGAAACCCCCTCAGCAACAACAACAAGGGAAACCCCCTCAGCAACAACAACAACAAGGGAAACCCCCTCAGCAACAACAACAACTGAAACCCCCTCAGCAACAACAACAAGGGAAACCCCCTCAGCAACAACAAGTGAAACCCCCTCAGCAACAACAACAAGGGAAACCCCCTCAGCAACAACAACAACAAGGGAAACCCCCTCAGCAACAACAACAACTGGAACCCCCTCAGCAACAACAACAACTGAAACCCCCTCAGCAACAACAACAAGGGAAACCCCCTCAGCAACAACAACAACAAGGGAAACCCCCTCAGCAACAACAACAACAAGGGAAACCCCCTCAGCAACAACAACAACAAGTGAAACCCCCTCAGCAACAACAACAACAAGGGAAACCCCCTCAGCAACAACAACAACAATGGAAACCCCCTCAGCAACAACAACAACTGAAACCCCCTCAGCAACAACAACAACTGGAAACCCTCAGCAACAACAACAACTGAAACCCCCTCAGCAACAACAACAAGAGAAACCCCCTCAGCAACAACAACAACAAGGGAAACCCCCTCAGCAACAACAACAACAACAAGGAAAACCCCCTCAGCAACAACAACAACAACTGAAACCCCCTCAGCAACAACAACAAGGGAAACCCCCTCAGCAACAACAACAAGGGAAACCCCCTCAGCAACAACAACAACAAGGGAAACCCCCTCAGCAACAACAACAACAAGGGAAACCCCCTCAGCAACAACAACAACAACAAGGGAAACCCCCTCAGCAACAACAACAACAAGGGAAACCCGCTCAGCAACAACAACAACAACAAGGGAAACCCCCTCAGCAACAACAACAACAAGGGAAACCCACTCAGCAACAACAACAACTGAAACCCCCTCAGCAACAACAACAACAAGGGAAACCCCCTCAGCAACAACAACAAGGGAAACCCCCTCAGCAACAACAACATCAAGGGAAACCCCCTCAGCAACAACAACAACAAGGGAAACCCCCTCAACAACAACAACAAGGGAAACCCCCTCAGCAACAACAACAAGGGAAACCCCCTCAGCAACAACAGCATCAAGGGAAACCCCCTCAGCAACAAAAACAAGGGAAACCCCCTCAGCAACAACAACATCAAGGGAAACCCCCTCAGCAACAATAACAAGGGAAACCCCCTCAACAACAACAACAAGGGAAACCCCCTCAGCAACAACAACAACTGAAACCCCCTCAGCAACAACAACAAGGGAAACCCCCTCAGCAACAACAAGTGAAACCCCCTCAGCAACAACAACAAGGGAAACCCCCTCAGCAACAACAACAACAAGGGAAACCCCCTCAGCAACAACAACAACTGAAACCCCCTCAGCAACAACAACAACTGAAACCCCCTCAGAAACAACAACAACTGAAACCCCCTCAGCAACAACAACAAGTGAAACCCCCTCAGCAACAACAACAAGTGAAACCCCCTCAGCAACAACAACAACTGAAACCCCCTCAGCAACAACAACAACTGGAACCCCCTCAGCAACAACAACAAGGGAAACCCCCTCAGCAACAACAACAACTGAAACCCCCTCAGCAACAACAACAAGGGAAACCCCCTCAGCAACAACAACAAAGGAAACCCCCTCAGCAACAACAACAACAAGGGAAACCCCCTCAGCAACAACAACAACAAGGGAAACCCCCTCAGCAACAACAACAACAAGGGTAACCCCCTCAGCAACAACAACAACAAGGGAAACCCCCTCAGCAACAACAACAACAAGGGAAACCCCCTCAGCAACAACAAGGGAAACCCCCTCAGCAACAACAACAACTGAAACCCCCTCAGCAACAACAACAACTGAAACCCCCTCAGTAACAACAACAACAAGGGAAACCCCCTCAGCAACAACAACAACAAGGGAAACCCCCTCAGCAACAACAACAACTGGAACCCCCTCAGCAACAACAACAACTGAAACCCCCTCAGCAACAACAACAAGGGAAACCCCCTCAGCAACAACAACAACAAGGGAAACCCCCTCAGCAACAACAACAACAAGGGAAACCCCCTCAGCAACAACAACAACAAGTGAAACCCCCTCAGCAACAACAACAACAAGGGAAACCCCCTCAGCAACAACAACAACAATGGAAACCCCCTCAGCAACAACAACAACTGAAACCCCCTCAGCAACAACAACAACTGGAACCCCCTCAGCAACAACAACAACTGAAACCCCCTCAGCAACAACAACAAGGGAAACCCCCTCAGCAACAACAACAACAAGGGAAACCCCCTCAGCAACAACAACAAGGGAAACCCCCTCAGCAACAACAACAACAACTGAAACCCCCTCAGCAACAACAAGGGAAACCCCCTCAGCAACAACAACAAGGGAAACCCCCTCAGCAACAACAACAAAAAGGGAAACCCCCTCAGCAACAACAACAAGGGAAACCCCCTCAGCAACAACAACAACAAGGGAAACCCCCTCAGCAACAACAACAACAAGGGAAACCCGCTCAGCAACAACAACAACAACAAGGGAAACCCCCTCAGCAACAACAACAAGGGAAACCCACTCAGCAACAACAACAACTGAAACCCCCTCAGCAACAACAACAACAAGGGAAACCCCCTCAGCAACAACAACAAGGGAAACCCCCTCAGCAACAACAACATCAAGGGAAACCCCCTCACCAACAACAACAACAAGGGAAACCCCCTCAACAACAACAACAAGGGAAACCCCCTCAGCAACAACAACAAGGGAAACCCCCTCAGCAACAACAACAACAAGGGAAACCCCCTCAGCAACAACAACAGTAACTGAAACCCCCTCAGCAACAACAACAACAAGGGAAACCCCCTCAGCAACAACAACAAGGGAAACCCCTTCAGCAACAACAAGGGAAACCCCCTCAGCAACAACAACAAGTGAAACCCCCTCAGCAACAACAACAAGGGAAACCCCCTCAGCATCAACAACAACTGAAACCCCCTCAGCAACAACAACAACTGAAACCCCCTCAGCAACAACAACAAGTGAAACCCCCTCAGCAACAACAACAACTGAAACCTCCTCAGCAACAACAACAACAAGGGAAACCCCCTCAGCAACAACAACAACAAGGGAAACCCCCTCAGCAACAACAACAAGGGAAACCGCCTCAGCAACAACAACAACTGAAACCCCCTCAGCAACAAGGGAAACCCCCTCAGCAACAACAACAAGGGAAACCCCCTCAACAACAATAACAAGGGAAACCCCCTCAGCAACAACAAGGGAAACCCCTCAGCAGCAACAACAAGGGAAACCCCCTCAGCAACAACAACAAGGGAAACCCCCTCAGCAACAACAACAAGGGAAACCCCCTCAGCAACAACAACAAGGGAAACCCCCTCAGCAACAACAACAAGGGAAACCCCCTCAGCAACAACAACAACAAGGGAAACCCCATCAGCAACAACAACAACTGAAACCCCCTCAGCAACAACAACAACAATGGAAACCCCCTCAGCAATAACAACAACAACTGAAACCCCCTCAGCAACAACAACAACTGAAACCCCCTCAGCAACAACAACAAGGGAAACCCCCTCAGCAACAACAACAACAACAAGGGAAACCCCCTCAGCAACAACAACAACAAGGGAAACCCCCTCAGCAACAACAACAACAACAAGGGAAACCCCCTCAGCAACAACAACAAGGGAAACCCCCTCAGCAACAACAACAAGGGAAACCCCCTCAGCAACAACAACAAGGGAAACCCCCTCAGCAACAACAACAAGGGAAACCCCCTCAGCAACAACAACATCAAGGGAAACCCCCTCAGCAACAACAACAAGGGAAACCCCCTCAGCAACAACAACAAGGGAAACCCCCTCAGGAACAACAACAACAAGGGAAACCCCCTCAGCAACAACAACAATAAGGGAAACCCCCTCAGCAACAACAACAACTGAAAACCCCTCAGCAACAACAACAACAAGGGAAACCCCCTCAGCAACAACAACAAGGGAAACCCCCTCAGCAACAACAACATCAAGGGAAACCCCCTCAGCAACAGCAACAACAAGGGAAACCCCCTCAGCAACAACAACAAGGGAAACCCCCTCAGCAACAACAACAACAAGGGAAACCCCCTCAGCAACAACAACAACAAGGGAAACCCCCTCAGCAACAACAACAACAAGGGAAACCCCCTCAGCAACAACAAGGGAAACCCCCTCAGCAACAACAACAAGGGAAACCCCCTCAGCAACAACAACAACAAGGGAAACCCCCTCAGCAACAACAAGGGAAACCCCCTCAGCAACAACAACAAGGGAAACCCCCTCAGCAACAACAACAACAAGGGAAACCCCCTCAGCAACAACAAGGGAAACCCCCTCAGCAACAACAAGGGAAAACCCCTCAGCAACAACAACAAGTGAAACCCCCTCAGCAACAACAAGGGAAAACCCCTCAGCAACAACAACAAGTGAAGCCCCCTCAGCAACAACAACAAGGGAAACCCCCTCAGCAACAACAACAACAAGGGAAACCCCCTCAGCAACAACAACAACAAGGGAAACCCCCTCAGCAACAACAACAAGGGAAACCCCCTCAGCAACAACAAGGGAAACCCCCTCAGCAACAACAACAACTGAAACCTCCTCAGCAACAACAACAACAACAAAGGAAACCCCCTCAGCAACAACAACAACAAGGGAAACACCCTCAGCAACAACAGCAAGGGAAACCACCTCAGCAACAACAACTGAAACCCCCTCAGCAACAACAACAAGTGAAACCCCCTCAGCAACAACAACAACAAGGGAAACCCCCTCAGCAACAACAACAACAACTGAAACCCCCTCAGCAACAAGGGAAACCCCCTCAGCAACAACAACATCAAGGGAAACCCCCTCAGCAACAACAACAAGGGAAACCCCCTCAACAACAACAACAAGGGAAACCCCCTCAGCAACAACAACAAGGGAAACCCCCTCAGCAACAACAACAAGGGAAACCCCCTCAGCAACAACAACAAGGGAAACCCCCTCAGCAACAACAACAAGGGAAACCCCCTCAGCAACAACAAGGGAAACCCCCTCAGCAACAACAACAAGGGAAACACCCTCAGCAACAACAACAACAAGGGAAACCCCGCTCAGCAACAACAACAACTGAAACCCCCTCAGCAACAACAACAACAAGGGAAACCCCCTCAGCAACAACAACAACAAGGGAAACCCCATCAGCAACAACAACAACTGAAACCCCCTCAGCAACAACAACAACAAGGGAAACCCCCTCAGCAACAACAACAAGGGAAACCCCCTCAGCAACAACAACAACAAGGGAAACCCCCTGAGCAACAACAACAACAAGGGAAACCCCCTCAGCAACAACAACAAGGGAAACCCCCTCAGCAGCAACAACAACAAATGAAACCGCCTCAGCAACAACAACAACTGAACCCCCTCAGCAACAACAACAAGTGAAACCCCCTCAGCAAGAACAACAACAAGGGAAACACCCTCAGCAACAACAACAACAACAAGGGAAACCCCCTCAGCAACAACAACAACTGAAACCCCCTCAGCAACAACAACAACAAGGGAAACCCCCTCAGCAACAACAACAACAAGGGAAACCCCATCAGCAACAACAACAACTGAAACCCCCTCAGCAACAACAACAACAAGGGAAACCCCCTCAGCAACAACAACAACAAGGGAAACCCCCTCAGCAACAACAACAAGGGAAACCGCCTCAGCAACAACAAGGGAAACCCCCTCAGCAACAACAACAACAAGGGAAACACCCTCAGCAACAACAACAAGGGAAGCCCCCTCAGCAACAACAAGGGAAACCCCCTCAGCAACAACAACAAGGGAAACCCCCTCAGCAACAACAACAAGGGAAACCCCCTCAGCAACAACAAAAGTGAAACCCCATCAGCAACAACAACAAAGGAAACCCCCTCAGCAACAACAACAAGGGAAACACCCTCAGCAACAACAACAACAAGGGAAACCCCCTCAGCAACAACAACAAGGGAAACCCCCTCAGCAACAACAACAACTGAAACCCCCTCAGCAACAACAACAAGTGAAACCCCCTCAGCAACAACAACAACAAGGGAAACACCCTCAGCAACAACAACAACAAGGGAAACACCCTCAGCAACAACAACAACAAGGGAAACCGCCTCAGCAACAACAACAACTGAAACCCCCTCAGCAACAACAACAAGGGAAACCCCCTCAGCATCAACAACAAGGGAAACCCCCTCAGCAACAACAACAACTGAAACCCCCTCAGCAACAACAACAACAAGGGAAACCCCCTCAGCAACAACAACAACAAGGGAAACCCCATCAGCAACAACAACAACTGAAACCCCCTCAGCAACAACAACAACAAGGGAAACCCCCTCAGCAACAACAACAACAAGGGAAACCCCCTCAGCAACAACAACAACAAGGGAAACCGCCTCAGCAACAACAAGGGAAACCCCCTCAGCAACAACAACAAGGGAAACCCCCTCAGCAACAACAACAGCTGAAACCCCCTCAGCAACAACAACAACAAGGGAAACCCCCTCAGCAACAACAACAACAAGGGAAACCCCATCAGCAACAACAACAACTGAAACCCCCTCAGCAACAACAACAACAAGGGAAACCCCCTCAGCAACAACTAGGGAAACCCCCTCAGCAACAACAACAAGGGAAACCCCCTCAGCAACAACAACAACAAGGGAAACCCCCTCAGCAACAACTAGGGAAACCCCCTCAGCAACAACAACAAGGGAAACCCCCTCAGCAACAACAACAACAAGGGAAACCCCCTCAGCAACAACAAGGGAAACCCCCTCAGCAACAACAACAAGGGAAACCCCCTCAGCAACAACAACAACAAGGGAAACCCCCTCAGCAACAACAACAACAAGGGAAACCCCCTAAGCAACAACAACAAGGGAAACCGCCTCAGCAACAACAACAACTGAAACCCCCTCAGCAACAACAACAACAAGGGAAACCCCCTCAGCAACAACAACAAGGGAAACCCCCTCAGCAACAACAACAAGGGAAACCGCCTCAGCAACAACAACAACCGAAACCCCCTCAGCAACAACAACAAGGGAAACCCCCTCAGCAACAACAACAACTGAAACCCCCTCAGCAACAACAACAAGTGAAACCCCCTCAGCAACAACAACAACAAGGGAAACACCCTCAGCAACAACAACAACAAGTGAAACCCCTCAGCAACAACAACAACCGAAACCCCCTCAGCAACAACAACAACTGAAACCCCCTCAGCAACAACAACAACTGAAACCCCATCAGCAACAACAACAAGGGAAACCCCCTCAGCAACAACAACAACAAGGGAAACCCCCTCAGCAACAACAACAACAAGGGAAACCCCCTCAGCAACAACAACAACTGAAACCCCCTCAGCAACAACAACAAGGGAAACCCCCTCAGCAACAACAACAACAAGGGAAACCCCCTCAGCAACAACAAGGGAAACCCCCTCAGCAACAACAACAACTGAAACCCCCTCAGCAACAACAACAACTGAAACCCCCTCAGCAACAACAACAACAAGGGAAACCCCCTCAGCAACAACAACAAGGGAAACCCCCTCAGCAACAACAACAAGGGAAACCCCCTCAGCAACAACAACAACTGAAACCCCCTCAGCAACAACAAGGGAAACCCCCTCAGCAACAACAACAAGGGAAACCCCCTCAGCGACAACAACAACAAGGGAAACCCCCTCAGCAACAACAACTGAAACCCCCTCAGCAACAACAACAACTGAAACCCCCTCAGCAACAACAACAACAAGGGAAACCCCCTCAGCAACAACAACAAGGGAAACCCCCTCAGCAACAACAACAACAAGGGAAACCCCCTCAGCAACAACAACAACAAGGGAAACCCCCTCAGCAACAACAAGGGAAACCCCCTCAGCAACAACAACAACTGAAACCCCCTCAGCAACAACAACAACAAGGGAAACCCCCTCAGCAACAACAACAAGTGAAACCCCCTCAGCAACAACAACAACAAGGGAAACCCCCTCAGCAACAACAACAACAAGGGAAACCCCCTCAGCAACAACAACAAGGGAAACCCCCTCAGCAACAACAACAACTGAAACCCCCTCAGCAACAGCAACAACAAGGGAAACCCCCTCAGCAACAACAACAACAAGGGAAACCCCCTCAGCAACAACAACAACTGAAACCCCCTCAGCAACAACAACAACAAGGGAAACCCCCTCAGCAAGAACAACAAGGGAAACCCCCTCAGCAACAACAACAAGGGAAACCCCCTCAGCAATAACAACAACTGAAACCCCCTCAGCAACAACAACAACTGAAACCCCCTCAGCAACAACAACAACTGAAACCCCCTCAGCAACAACAACAACTGAAACCCCCTCAGCAACAACAACAACTGAAACCCCCTCAGCAACAACAAGGGAAACCCCCTCAGCAACAACAACAAGGGAAATCCCCTCAGCAACAACAACAACTGAAACCCCCTCAGCAACAACAACTGAGCCCACACTCAATTAAAACAACAACCGAGCCCACACTCAATTAAAACAATAACCGAGCCCACACTCAATTAAAACAACAACTGACACCGCAGACAAATACAACAACAACTGGTCCCCACCTCAACTACAACAACAACTGACCCCCACTCAACTACAACAACAACTGACCCCCATTCAAATACGACCACTGACCTCCACTCAACTGCAACAACTGACCCCCACTCAAATACAACTGTCCCCCCCCTCAACTACAGCAACAACTGACTCCCACTCAACTACAACAACAACTGATACCCATTCAAATACAACAACAACGGATCCCCTTCTGACCAACAACAACTGACCCCCCCCCACTCAACTATAACAACAACTGACCCCCTTCTGAGCAACAACAACTAAAACCCCTCCTGTCAACTCCAACAACAACTGAGCCACCACTCTCAGCAACAACATCCACTGTTGAGGGCCTTTAACCTCCAACACAGCCCCCTGCTCCCACCGTGCAGCAGTTTCTCCTGCCCCTGTGCCTACCCCTGTCTTTGCCTCCGGGCGTGCTCTGGATCTCTCAATCTACCTGCCTCCCACTGGCTGGTCTTTAATTGGTCAGCTAGCTAATGATCTCTGCATTGTCCCTTGACTGAAAGTGAGTGGAAATGACTCCCGCTTCCATCCAGACTGCCCCCTCGCCACATATTAAACTCTGCCCAGGGACTCCTTTTTACAAAATTGCACTTCTGCCATGAAACTGGCAGACGGTGGGTGCAGGCTGCAAATTGGGAAGCAGCCACTTAGGCACTCCACTTAGTAATTGAATAATATCAGGGATCTAGACGCAGCCTGAATCTCCCTTAACCTGCCACTTTCAGCATCTGACCAGCCATGTTTGAATAATGCTGAATCTTTGGAATAGTTCATGTATGTTTAGATTCATGCGTACCGTGAACTGTGTTGAGGAAGTGTAATGCGTTGATGGCAATAGCTAAATTATACTTTCATCCCATTAGCCAGTAGAGGCTTCCAAAGGAGATGTAAAAATAAAGACTATATTACTTTTCATGACCAAAGCACTCTACAGCCAAATAAATACTTTTCGAAGTGAAGAAACTGTTATAATGTAAAAAAGGCGGCAGCCAAATTGCCCACAGCAAGCTGCCTCAAACAGCAATGAGATAATGGTCAGAAAATATATTTTTGTGATGTTGATTAAGGGATAAATATTGGCCAGGAGAACAGAACTATGCCTCATTGAAATAATTCCATGTGATCCATACATCTACCTGACAGAAAAGAAAGGGGCTTGTCTTTAATGTCTCACCAGAAAGATGGCGTCTCCAACAGTGCAGCACTTACTCAGTACTGGACAGGAGCAGTACCCCTAATTCTTGTGCAAGTGTAAGGTCAGGTAAAGTCACCATTGACTATAGCCTGCTTTCCCCTTGGAGGGGGAGAGCTGACTGGTGGTGATTTAAACTAAGGATCACCACGCCTCATTTAGCTCAGTGCTAACCACTGTGCTACTGTGCCTCCCTAAGAAGCCAGAGGACAAAGACTGAATGGTTGGCAAGGTTGAGAAGGTGGGGCTTTCATGAATAAACTCAGCTGGTGCAGGAATTGAACCCACGCTGCTGGCCTTGCTCTGCATCATGAGCCAGCTGTCGAGCTAAGTGAGTTAAACCAGCGTGGAGTTGGAGTTAAACCCACAACTTTCTGGTTCAAAGATGAAAGTGCGACCAACTAAAGCAAGGGAGTGTTAGATAATGGCGGTGTATGGCACGGGTAATGAACCCAGAACACTACTTCAAATTTCATTGTAATATTGCAATTAAGGCAAATTAGCAAAAAGCGAGGCTGCAAAGAGAGATTAACACCTCCAAAATTAGGTGAATGAAGATGAATCTATCAGACGTCGTAATAAGGTCAAAAGAAATAGGAGCAGGCAAGGCCAGGGAGAGAAATCATGGCCCCTAATGTTTCCCCTGTTTCTAAACACCTTCTTCCCCCACAACAATAAGCCTCCTCCTCAATAATGCATGATATTTTTGACACTTTCAAGATTCACCAATCAATTTATTAAACCCTCCCAGAAAGGTCCCAGTAAAACACTAATGGTTGGCATCTAGATATAAATAGCATCCTATATATATGCAGCATGGGTTAATATTAAGAGCAGCAACAAGCACTGTTAGTTTGTCTGAGCCCTGTAAGTGACCCCACTGCAGCTATTAAACAAACCAGAGAGCACAAACCTTATGTTATCAGCATCGTGCAATGTTGTTGGATGACAGAAAAATATTCCATTCATTATTTATAAAATTCATTTCAGTGACTGCCTCAACCCTCATTAACATGCTGTTATTATTTTATCAGTAATCTCAAAGGGTGGAAAGATCAAATGACGTCTGAGCAACAAAGTGGGATTATAGAATGCCATAGGTCTTCACATTCAATGAGCAGCATTGGAGCCTTCAGATGTCTCTGTGCAACACAATAATAATAATCATTAATAGTGTCACAAGTAGGCTTACATTAACACTTCAATGAAGTTACAGTGAATATCCCCTGGTCGTCACACTCTGGCGCCTGTTCAGGTACACGGAGGGAGAATTTAGAATGTCCAATTCACCTAACAAGTACGTCTTTCGGGACTTGTGGGAGATAACCGGGGCACCCGGAGGAAATCCACGCAGACACGGGGAGAACATGCAGGCTCCGCACAGACAGTGACCCAAGCCGGGAATCGAACGTGGGACCCTGGCGCTGTGAAGCAACAATGCTAACCACTGTGCTACCCTGCCTTCCTAAGAAGCCAGAGGACAAAGACTGAATGGTTGACAATGATATCCGTGTTTTCTTGATCAGCAAGTCTGAAGACTGCTGATTGCTGCTTCTCATCACAATATATTTTCAAATCCACCATTCAACACAACTTAATCACAATATTTCAATAACTCTAAAACCCCATTAAAAGAGCCAAGTTAGAGTGGGATTATAGGTAATTAGGCAAAAGGACAAGATTGAAGTAAATGAAAAGAACACTTAAGAATCCTCTGCAGTGTAAAACAGGTTACTGCTCATTAAAAACCTGTTATGCACTCCTGTCTTGACAATCTCACCACACAAAGCCTGCTCACAGTGAACTTCAATTGGCAGCAGGATAAACAGAACTCCAGTCATGATTCCACCCTCTGTTCACAAGATTGTTACCGACAGGGAGGGGGTCATTTCAAACAGTGCTAATATTCCTCTCGTCACCCACTCATGAACGGAAAGGTGTTCGGATTTGTTTCCATTTTTTAAATAAGCAATGACCTATTTCCCAACCCCTCAGTTTTTGTGTAATCCAGTCTCGAGTAATAACCCCACAGCAAAGATGAGGTAGGATGAGCTCAAAAGGATCAGTTTATTGCACACATTCAAATCCGCTCCCCTCTGCACTCTGCAATGGGAGGGAGCGAGGAAAGAAGAATTTACAGTACAGAGACTACAGAGAAAATAAATATTGCTTCCTGTGAGTTCCAGAACCCTGAATCAAAGCCCAAGGAGATATCCTTCCCGGAGGTCAGTGGGTGAAAACTAATGTTGCATAATTAACTTTTCCGGTGGTGTTGATTTCATTTCATGAAATAAATAACCTTTATTGTCACAAGTAGGCTTCCATTAACACTGCAATGACGTATTGTGAAAGTCCCTAGTCGCCACATTCTGGCGCCTCTTCAGATACAGGGAGGGAGAATTCAGAATTCTCAGCTGGTACAGGAATTGAGCCTATCTTGCCTTGTTCTGCATCACAAAACAGCTGTCTAGCCCACTGAGCTAAGCCAGCCCCTAAGCACTCAGGGATTCATTTGTTTCACAGGTGATGGTACAGAACTACCAGCAGAGGCAGGTTAGAAGCGGCCAGGTGCCCAACATGGGCCAGAGTTCCTTCAGTGTGGCCTGCTAGGCAGATACTAAAGCAGCCGACTGGGCTATGCACCATATAAAGGCAATATTAACCCGTTAAGCCTCCCGTACCAGCCTCCCCGAACAGGGGCCGGAATGTGGCGACTAGGGGCTTTTCACAGTAACTTCATTTGAAGCTTACTTTTGACAATAAGCGATTTTCATTCATTTTCATTTTCAACAAGCCATAGTCATAGGTCTCATGATGTTTCCTCTCCACAAGATTAGATTAGTTTTAGATTTATTGTCACGTGTACCGAGGTACAGTGCAAAGCATTGTTCTGCGTACAGTCCAGGCTGATTGCTGCATAACGTGAAAACATAGAACATACAATAAATACACAATGTAAATACATAAACATAGCAATCGGGTGATGCATATGGAATATAAGGGACGGGATTCTCCGTCCCGCTGCACCCGTTTTCCGGTGTGGCGCGCCGACGCTGGCAGCGGGATTCTCCGCCCCGGCAGGTTTCCTATTGCGGGCAACCCCATGCCATCGGGAAATCGGCAAACGTGAGAGCGCTGCCGGCAAAACGGAGGATTCCACCGATGGAGAATCCAGCCCAAGGTCTTCAACAAAGAATATTTATACAATGTCAGAATTTGGCTTAGTCTTCAGGACTGCTCACACCCCCACAATTAGGGGTTTAAAGGAATGTTTGAGAAATCTTTGTCTTAGTAGACTGGGCAAAATTCTCCCAAAACATTTCAAAGTGTGGTCTCCATTGGGAACCGAGGTGCAATTCCTGCCGAGTGGTTGGGCGTAATCCAGATCACAACCCACCCACACTTGGAAATTTTTTTGGAGAAAGGGGGTGGGTTTTGCAGCGGCACTGAGAGGGACGGAGCCAAAACATGCCAGCAAGCCCAGCTTCACAGAGATCAGGGCACCATTTTTCAAGGGCACCCTGAACTGAAAGTGGTACCATAGGCCCCCACTCCCACCACCACCACCACCATTCCTGGCATCGGGGCATCAGTGCCAACCCGCACCACCATTATCGTTGGTATCAGGGGCCTCCAGGACGGCCAGGCTATCGATTGGGGACCATCGATTCGCGGGCGCGTGCAATCTGAGTGAGGCCTATCTTCTTGGTGCTAGTCCGCAATGTGGGTCAGCCATGCCACGCGGGGCGGCTGAAGCGGGCTGCTGCCGTGCCCATGCACGGTCCCCCGGCCGAAAGTGCAGCGCCCAGTACCTGCAGCCGGAGCTGCGACGAGCACTCCGGGCCCTGCTACCCCCCTACATATCGGAGAATCATCCTGGACTTTCTCCAGATAAGTCCGGAGTGATTTGCGTGCGTTTTTTCGTGGGCGTGGGGACATAAACCCATTATTGGAGAATCCCCCCCCCTCCCCCTGTTTGGGGGACTCCTACTATTTTCCTGACATAGCAGGATTTTCACGGGGCGCTATGTGGCCAGAGAATCACTTCCTCTGTCTCTGCTGGCAAGCCTGGGTTGTTATTAAAAATAGCCTTCATATAGCTGCCTTTGAAGTTGGGCTGTGCAGTCTCTAGGTGACCTATTAGTAGCTCCTCAGTGATAATGAGGTGTGAGATTTTGAAAACTGCGAAGTGACATCTTTTATTCTGAGGTTGCAAATAGATGCTCACAGACATAGGTTCCACTATTTTACTATTGTGCAGCCAAAGTCCAGTTTTAAAATTAAGAATTAGCAATGAGGATATATTTTATAAAAACATACAGTGTGCCATTCTATTTCATGATGTGGAGATGCCAGCGTTGGACTGGGGTGGGCACAGTAAGAAGTCTCACAACACCAGGTTAAAGTCCAACCGGTTGTTTGGAATCACTAGCTTTCGGAGCGCAGCTCCTTCCTCAGGTGAGTGAAGAGGTGGATTCCACAAACGCATTGACAAAATCAGTGATGCAAGATGATGCTTTGAATGTGAGTCTTTGTAGATAATTTAGTGTTTACAGGTCCAGGCGAAGCGACTAGAGAGAGGGATAATTACAGGTTAAAGAAGTGTGAATTGTCTCAGGCCAGGGCAGTTGGTCGGATTTCGCAAGTCCAGCTCAGATGGTGGGGGTGAATGTAGTGAGCCATGAATCCAAAGTCCCGGTTGAGGCCGTACTCACGTGTGGAACCATTTACTTCAAGATTAATGCTGTCAGCAAATTGCTGCAAAGTATTGAAACAATTTTATTGAATGCGTCATGATTTTTAGCCTCCGTTAGATGTTTTGTCATGGAAGTTTGAAATGAAGCAGAGGCATGAACATTGCCAAAGAATACAGGTCCCTCTGATGATGGAAAGTGTACAAGACACAGGGAGTTATTTTTTGATGAAACTAAAGATGATGAAATCACTTTTAAAGGGAAAGAGAAGATCTTCATTGAGACTGTCAATGTTATTTGTGGTGCAATTGCAGAACAGAAGTGAATCTCTAAAGAAAACTGTTGAATTATTTTGCATGCTTTTCAAAGTAAATTCGGATGAGAATGCCAAGAGCTACTGCAATAAGAGATTTTTCTGGCTTATTCTCTCCTGCACTGGTCTGTGCTGTGCTGCAGTCATATCATCGACTAATTTCTCCATCCCGTTGCTTATCAACCAGTTCATGTTTGCTCACCTGAAGAAACACAGATTACAATACTAGCCATCTTTATTGTCATGCTGACAATAGGTGTGCTTGGATTTCAATTGATCAATTATAGGCTTGTTTTCATAAGTTAAAAGCACAAAAGCAAGTTGAACAGTGATTTGCAGTTTTTGTGACTAACTTTGTAGATTTCAATGAATCAATTACAGACTTATTTTCATAAGCTAAATAGCACTGAAGCAGTAAAGCAGTGATTTGTGTTTGGTTCTGGGTTTTGTGACTTGCATTCTGTGAGTTGAAAGTGGGCAGGATCAGGAGGCCATTGATGTTATAGGGGTTGGATCATGATGTCATTGGGGTGGGGAGTGATGTCATTTGTGTGGGGCTTGATGCTAGATCACCAAAGGGCAGGAGGTGACATGGAGACCCTGGGCTCTCCCTCTTAGCAAACCGCCAGGGGTTGACATCATGGACCAGAATACCTCTGCCAAAATTTTAACCTCATTTGTACAAATGTCCTACATGAACTTTTGTTAACTCAGACTATTGCTATTCGAATGTATCTCAAGAGCTATCTCCTGATCCTGTCAAATGTACAATAGTTGCATTAAATATATTGGCTATGATTTTTCAGGCCAATTCTCTGAGGGTGCAAATCCCTCGATGACCGCTAACACCCGCGAGAGGCCAAAAATAGGATTTGCACAGGCAAGGTCTCTGAATTCCATGCTCCCAATATCTCCCCAGTGACTTAATCTACATGAACCTGATTAACACAAATTTAAAGTGAATTAAATGGTTTAACCCCCCCCTCCCCCCCCCCCCCCCCCCCCCTCCCCCCCGCCCCCTTGCCGGCGTGACGGCATGCTAGCAATGAAAGCCAGTCATGATGAACATGCCGGGGCTCGGAGGTGAGGATGCAATAACTTCTACTCTGCAATTGCATCACAAATAACCCCCGGGTGGTGAGGGTGGACAGTGCCCAGGTTGGCACTGTCAGGAGAGGGGGGGGGGGACCAGGGCTGAGGCCTCCAGATATCCCCATTGGGATGAGTACTCACTATGTAGGGATACTGCCGACATTGCTGGGGACTCTGAAGACCCGGTGCTGGTGATGGTGCTGATGGGTCACTGAACCCCCGATGCCGGCGATGATGTTGGTGGGCAGCCTTTACTTTCCCTTTGAGATCGGGGCGTCATTGATCTCTGTGGAACTGTGCTTGCCAACTCTATGAGGTAATGGCTCAAAACACGACCCCTGCTTTTTTTTTTGACAAAGTTTCAGATCTGGAGTGAAAAACTGGCTCTGTTTCTCAGGAGAAGCAAGTGGTTTTGAGTCAGAACCTGATATTTTGACATTTTTGGAACATTTCTGCCCATTGACTCGACAGTGCAGAAACAGGTCAATCAGCCTAACTGGTTTATGCCAGTGTTTATACTGTACATGAGCCTCGTCCAAGCCCTCTTCATCTATCAGCATATCATTCTACTCCTTTCTCCCTCATGCTCATAAAGTAAGTGTATCTTTGCTATTTACCCCAAATACTCCTTCTGGTTGTCAGTGTCAAATTCTCGCCACCCTGTAGTAAAGATGCTTTTTTCCTGAATTCCCTACTGATTTTACCAGTAACTATCATGGGCGGGATTCTCTGATCCTGAGGCTAAGTGTTTGACACTGTCGGAAACGCCGTCGCGTTTTTTGATGGCATCAACATGGCCTCAGGAGCAGCAATTCTGACCCCTACAGGGGGCTAGCATGGTATTGGAGCAACCCACGCCGCTCCAGCTGCCCACCCCGGCGTCAGATGGGCGCTGCGGGTCTGCGCATGCGCAGTGAGACTGGTGCGATTTCCGCGCATGCGCGGTGTCTTCCTTCTACGCGCCAGCCCCGACGGAACATGGCACAGGGCTACAGAGTCTGGCACAGAACAAAGGAGGTCCCCAGCCTGAGAGGGCGGCCCGCCGATCCGTGGACCCCGATTGTGGGCCAGGTCATAGTGGAGGCCCCCCTCGGGGTCGGAACCCCCCCCACCACCAGGTTGCCCCGCGGATCCATCCACGCCGAGGTCCCGCCGGGTAAGACCAGGTGAGAACACCGTCGGCGGGACTCGGGTATTCTTGTAATTTAAATTCTTGGCCTATCCTGGGCGGAGAATCGCCAGGGGGGCCCCGTAGAATGGTCCCCGAATGGCGCCGTGCCGACTGCGCCAACACCAATGGCGCCGATGCTCCGCTCTCCGGAGAATCGCGTCCTGGCATCAGGGCCACGTGGCACGATTCACGCTCGCCCCGGCGATTCTCCGGCCGGCCTCCGGGGTGAGAGAATCCCGCCCCATATATTTCAAGCCTTTGATATTGGTCTGCTCCACAAGTGGTGGTAGAAAAGATGATGGAATATTTTCAAACTGCTTCTCCAACTCAACCTTATCAAACTCTTTCATTATTTTAAAGTCTTATTTCAGGTCCGTCCTCAGCCAACTCTTTTCTAGAGAAAGAGCCAATGCCCGTTAACATTTTCAGGATAGGTGTAATCTCCGTCTTCTGGTATCATCCTCAAATTTAGACCTTCTCCAGGGCCTGCATGTCATTTTTGTAATGTGGAGACCATGGCCAGAACTGACAGTCCCCCCGCCAATGGGTCTTTAGGTAGGCAGGGGTGAGTTTAAAATTGAAAGGACAGAATTGCCTCCTGATTCCCACTTCTCCCAACCACAGAGCAATGTTACACTTGGGTGGGGAAGGTCTCAGATGGGCCCAGTCATTGCCCATATTGAGTTCAGTGCCCAGGCTTAGGCTGCAACATCCTCCAGAACTTCCTCTTCTTTCCACTGTGGCGCCGTTGTTACAGGGACTGGGAAAAGCAGCTCTGAGGTGGGAATTTGTCCTGAGTGAGGGGAGGAAGTCCCACCTCCAACCACTTAATGCTCCTTCGAGTGTGAAATGGCTGCAGGATACTTGGAGTCGGTGGGGATGTGCGCCGACTATTCATCATTGTATTTTTGGTTTTGGAGTGTTATTCTGTGACATCTTTGAGTAAAAATCTGTTATATTTCCAACATCAAGTTAACCAGTCTCATGTTTCTTAAACTTATTCTATCTCCTGTTATACCACCCTGGGCAAGTGCGTGGTCAATTCAAGCCCCACGTGCTCCAGAGTCGCAACACAAATGAATTGACCAATAATTCTTATAAGAACTCCTGAAATCTTTGTTCCTTGGCTGTCCATAATTACAGTCACCAGGTACAACTGAATAACAGCAAGATAACTGACTACACCCTTTAACTGTTCCACCCCCTACCCACAAACACAAGACAGGCAGACACAGAGGGATGACGGGTAAAAGCAATAAGGCCGAATATCAAAAGATAAGAATCCTTGCTTCAAATGGTTGTTTGCAGCATGCTCTCTTCACAGTATGCTTGTGGATTAAAGTCTCTGGTTTACAGCCTGCAATGATCTTCCTTGCAGTTTAGCAATATTACAATCAGCTTCTCCTGGAGAGGCCCCTTGCCCCATCTAGCTTTGCTTCCAGGCCTCTGCCTTTTCTTGGGAAAGACTTAGTCAGTTCACACCAGCCTTTTCTGCAGAGAGAGAGTTGGTTCTCACACTGGCCTTTTGATGAGAGCTAGTTGGCTCTTTCTGTAGAGAGTTATCAGATTCTGAAGCTTTCCTGCACAGCCTGTAATGGTTCTCCTCTGAATCGATTCTTCCAGGCTTTCTGCCAGGTCACAAACACAGTCTATCGGGAGAAAAATGGAGTTGAAAGAGAGTGCGCCAGCTCTCTAAACTGCCAGAAATGAAACTGAGAGCTCCTTAGGCATCAAAACCATTTCAGTGGGATCTGATTGGATCATCATCTGTTACTAGGCAGAGCACAGCCTTTTTGACCCATTCATTGGTCACTTGCCAATTCGGTCAAACCGAGTCATCACTGTTGTCAGCCAATCTGCAATCAGCAGGGTGAACCAGCACAGCCCTTTCTGGATTGTTCTGCTTGAATTAAACGCACATGTCCATTAATCACCCATTGGTTAAAAGCAAACTAAAAGAAAGGGGAAACAAGGGAATAAACAGGGAATAAAGCAAAACCAACAGGAAGGACCCTTATATTCCCTTTTTAACTACAGGACTAGCATTAACTGTCCATCAGTCCTCTGACAATATTTCCGTTACTCATATTTTGTTATATACCTATAATAGTGTCTCTGCTAAATCTTTCTAACTGTGTTAGGAAAGCAAAGAGACTTTAAAAAAGTAGTTTAATATTACATGTTTTGTTCGCACAGAGGCCAGCTTGCTGGACAGAGTGCTGAACCCAGAAATTTGGTGAGTGGGAGAATTCTAAGTATTTTAAGGGATGATCTCTTTTTAACTCTAATCAAGTGTTGCATTTCGCATTTAGTTTAGCTTTAACATTAATTTATAGTTTCTTCCAGTCTTAGTCTGTGGGAAGCAAAGTGTTAGATGGGATACTGAACTCAGGAATTTGATGAATGACGGAATTGAGTGCAGTGAGGGAAGAGGTGCTATTTTAGTCATTTACAAAACAAGAAGATGTCTGAGAGAGAGAGCAGGATGCAGTGAGACCTCAAACCTGAAGTCCAGAGGCATTAATTAGGTAAGCAATCGTAAATTCTGAGTTTTGATTGGTGCTGAGTTTTAAGGTTTCTTTTATCTTCAAACCAAGGAAGTAGTTTAAAGTAACACTGGGGAGATATCAGTTTTGTATCAAATGTAACGAGTTAAACTCCCTATTTTAACGACAAATGATCATTGAGTGGTATTTCTAAACTTGAAACCCTAATTAGTTAAAAAATACAATAGAGGCAGCACGTGGCACAATGGTTAGCATTGCTGCCTATGGCGCTGAGGACCCTGGTTCGAATCCCGGCCCTGGGTCACTGTCCGTGTGGAGTTTGCACATTCTCCCCGTGTTTGCGTGGGTTTCGCCCCCACAACCCAAAGATGTGCAGGTTATCTGGATTGGCCACGCTAAATTGCTCCTTAATTGGGAAAAAAAAAATAATTGGGTACTCGAAATTTATTTTAAAAAGACAATAGAAATGGCAGGACAGGTCATATGTTGAAGCTGTCGCATGTGGGAGCTGGTGAACACCAGTGTTATCCACAGCAACCATATCTGGTGTAAGTGTCTGCAACCCAAGAAACATTGGCTCCAAGTTGATGAGGAGAAGAGTGAGCTTGGAACACTGCAGTGTATCACTGTGATGTGTCGATCACATAACTGAGCAATGTTCTGTATGAAACCAAAAGAGAAAATGCTGCAAAATCTCAGCAGGTCTGGCAGCATCTGTAAGGAGAGAAACGAGCTAACGTTTCAAGTCCAGATGATCGTTTTTCA
Organism: Scyliorhinus canicula; assembly: GCF_902713615.1. NCBI lineage: Eukaryota > Metazoa > Chordata > Chondrichthyes > Carcharhiniformes > Scyliorhinidae > Scyliorhinus > Scyliorhinus canicula. Next base: position 197,187,551 of record NC_052148.1, read on the forward strand.
AAGCTAAAAAGCATAGAAAGTGGGAGTTATTTATACTACAGGGTGAGGGAATGAAAGATGAGTCATAGCCACAGAATACAAGGGAACAGAGTGCTAATAGCCACAGAAACCAAGGGAAAAGAGTGTGAATGGAAGTCCCCAGACAAAATAAAAGATGTGAAAGGACAAACAGCAGAGAAACTAAAATCAGAGGGTAAACTGTGACAGATGTAGATGTGGGGGAGGGGGGGACATGGATGGGAGAGAGGTAAAATTGGAAAAAGGGCGGAAGGGGAAGCAAATGGGAGAAAAGGTAAGGAAATCCGGGATAAGATAGAGGGGAAAGAGTAGGAGGAAAAAAATATATAAAGAAAGACAAGAAAGAAATAAAGGTAAAAGGCAGTTAAAATCAAATGGAATGGAAAGAAAGGGGTCAAGGTGGGGTAGAGCTAATCATCTGAAGTTGTGGAATTCAATGTTGAGACCGGAAGGTGTAGCAATGGATACCCACATGGGTCCTAGCTATGTTTGCCTTTTGATGGGGTATGTGGAACATTCCTTGTTCCAGGCCTATCCGCATCCTCTCCCACAACTCCTTTACCGGTATATTGACGACTATTTTGGTGCCGCTTCGTGCTTCGTACGGACCTGGCCCTCAACAGTCTGCGGTCCATCTACCGCACCACGACCCTCGCCCCCCTCCCCTCCCTCCCAGAACAAGGATAGAGTCCCCTCATTCTCACATTTCATCCCACCAGCCTCCGTATGCAAAGCATAATCCTCTGTCATTTTTGCCAACTCCAGGGTGATGCCACCACCAAACACATCTTTCCTTCGCTCCCTCTGTCAGCATTCCACAGAGACCGTTCCCTCCTGGATAATCTAGTCCACTCCTCCACCATACCCAACACCTCGCCCATCACCCATGGCACCTTCCCGTGCAATCACAGAAGGTGCAACACCTGCCCCTTTACCTCTTCCATGCTTAACACCCCAGGCCCAAAACAGTCATACCTGGTTAAGCAGCATTTCACTTGCAGCTCTTTCAATTTGGTCTATTGCATTTGCTGCTCCCAATTGTGGTCTCCTCTATATTGGGGAGACCGAACGTCAACTGGGTGATCACTTTGCTCAGCACCTTTGGTCTGTGCGCATTCAGGATCTTGACCTTCCTGGTTGCTTGCCATTTTAACAAAAGACCCTGCTCCCATGCCCACCTGTCTGTCCTTGGCCTGCTGCAATGTTCCAGTGAAGCTCAACGCAAACTGGAGGAACAACATATCATCTTCCAGTTAGGCATGCTACAGCCGTCCAGTCTCAACATCGAATTCAACAACTTCAGATGATTAGCTCTACCCCATCTTGACCCATTTGTTTTCATCCCATTTCATTTTAACTGTCTTTTACCATTTATTTCTTTTTTTTCTTGTCTTTCTTTATATATATTCCCCCCACACACTTTCCCCTTATCTTATCCCCCCTTTCCTTACCTTATCTCCCTTTTGCCTCCCCTTCCCCCCTTCTTCTCTCTTTACCTCTCTCCCACCCATGTCCCCCCTCCCCCCACATCTACATCTGTCACAGTTTACCCTCTGATTTTAGTTTCTCTGCTGTTTGGACTTGACACCTTTCATTCTGTCTGGGGACTTCCATTAGCACCCTTTTCCTTGGCTATGGGCCATCTTTCATTCCCTCACCCTGTAGTATAAATATCTCCCACTTTCTGTGCCGTTTAGCTTTGACAAAGGCCCTTCTGGACTCGAAACATTAGCTCTTTTCACTCCCTACAGATGCTGCCAAACTTGCTGAGATTTTCCAGCATTTTCTCTTATGGTTTCAGATTCCAGCATCCGCAGTAATTTGCTTTTATCCAATGTTCTGTGTGAATTACATTGGTGGTGTGATATCAGATATTTAGATCATACATCCCATTGACTGGCTGATCAACCCAAACAGCACACTGCTTTGGTTGTATCAAAGGGGCCAGTATTAAGACCATTGCTCTTTTTGTTACATGCAGTAAGGTGAAAATAGAACATACAGTGCAGAAGGAGGCCATTCGGCCCATCGAGTCTGCTCCGACCCACTTAAGCCCTCACTTCCACCCTATCCCCCTAACCCAGTAACACTTCTTAACTGTTTTGGACACTAAGGGAAATTTATCATGGCCAATCCACCTAACCTGCACGTCTTTGGACTGAGGGAGGAAACTGGAGCACGCGGAGGAAACCCACGCAGACACGGGGAGAACGTGCAGACACCTCACAGACAGTGACCCAGCAGGGAATCGAACCTGGAACCCTGGCGCTGTGAAGCCACAGTGCTATCCACTTGTGCTACCGTGCTGCCCAAAAGAGCTGCGATGCATTGGCCGGGAATCGAACATGGGCCTCCCGCATGGCAAGCTAGAATTCTACCACTGAGCCACCAATGCTACTCCAAAAAGTGTGAAAGATGATAACAGACGTCAGGAGGATATAGAGAGACCAGTGAAAAGTGCCAAACATGTGGTGGATGAAACTCAATGCAGATATGTCTGAAGTAATGCATTTTGGAAGAAAGAGTAAAAAGTTATATAAGTTACATGACATAATTGTCAAGCTGGTACAGGAGCAGAAGTCTGGGGTGTCACAAACAGAAATCTTTGGGGGTGGCAGAACAATTTGATAAGGCTGCGAAAATATGGGTCCTTTACCTTATTAAGAGCTCTCCTGTGGCAAGAGTATTTAATCGTGTCAGAAGATGGTCGGAGGAACCCTACAGCTTCCCATTTCTGCCCCAAATATGTCCAGGGCAGGAAGGCTCATGAACGGCCTTCTTGCCCTGCCATCAATTAAGACCCTTAAGCAGGAAATTAATGTCTGCTTAGGAGTCTCATCCTACCCATTCAGCCAGCAGCGGGCCAATGACTTGCCAAGTGGGAGGCCCGATAGGTAAATCCAGTCAGGCTTGCAGGATTCAGAGTGGGGATCCCTTGTTCAAAGACACTCGGTGCCTGATCGTGGGACCTGGCATCTGGGAGGGGGTCCCGCTGAAAACTACCCCCTCCCTGACTGCTGAGGCTCCCCTCATCCCTGACCACCTCTTCTGATTTGTAAGTTTGCGAATGACACAAAGGTTGGCGCAATTAATAATATTGCGGATAGCAATGAGGACTGTCAGAGGATACAGCAGGATTTAGATCGTTTGGAGATTTGGGCGGAGAGATGGCAGATGGAGTTTAATCCGGACAAATGTGAGGTAATGCATTTTGGAAGGTCTAGTACAGGTAGGGAATATACAGTGAATGGTAGAACCCTCAAGAGTATTGACAGTCAGAAAGATCTAGGTGTACAGGTCCACAGGTCATTGAAAGGGGCAACACAGGTGGAGAAGGTCATCAAGAAGGCATACGACATGCTTGCCTTCATTGGCTGGGGCATTGAGTATACGAATTGGCAAGTCAAGTTGCAGCTGTATAGAACCTTAGTTAGGCCACACTTGGAGTAAAGTGTTCAATTCTGGTCTACACACTACCAGAAGGATGTGGAGGATTTAGAGAGGGTCCAGAAGAGATTTACCAGGATGTTGCCTCGTATGGAGGGCATTAGCTATGAGGAGAGGTTTAATAAACTCGGTTTGTTCTCACTGGAATGATGGAGGTTGAGGGGCGACCTGATAGAGGTCTACAAAATTATGAGGGGCATAGGCAGAGTGGATAGTCAGAGGCTTTTTCCCAGGGTAGAGGGGTCAATTACTAGGGTGCATAGGTTTAAGGTGCAAGGGGCAAGGTTTAGGGGAGATGTACGAGGCAATTTTTTACACAGTGGGTAGTGAGTGCCTGGAACACGCTGCCGGAGGAGGTGGTGGAAGCAGGGACGATAGTGACATTTAAGGGGCATCTTGACAAATACATGAATAGGATGGGAATAAAGGGATACGGACCCCGGAAGTGTAGAAGATTTTAATTTAGACGGGCAGCATGGTCGGCGCAGCCTTGGAGGGCCGAAGGGCCTGTTCCTATGCTGTACTTTTATTTGTTCTTTGTTCCCTCACGAGTACCATCCCGCGACACCCTCCCACCGCAGCCCCCCACCATCACATGTCTGCGCCTGGTCCCTCAGCGATTCTGGCCTTTGTGGGTGTGCAGTACCGGCAGCAGCCACTGCCTCCCAGGTGATGCTGCTGAGCGATGAAGAACCGCTGGTTTCTGATTGGTCTCTCCAGCCAACAGGTGGGACCTCCTGTCACCTACATGAAACTATGCCCATGAGTGTCAAAGCGAGGTAGATATGCTATGGATACAGAACTGGCTCTGTCACAGAAGGCAAAGAGTAGCAATGGAAGGGTTTTTTTCTGAATGGAAGGTTGTGACTAGTGGTATTCCACAAGGATCTGTGCTGAGGCCTCTGTTGTTTGTAGTATAAATAAATGATTTGGACGAAAATATAGCTGGTCTGATTAGTAAGTTCTCAGATGACACCAAGGTTGGTGAAGTGGCAGATAGTGTTGAGGATTGTCACAGGATACAGCAGGACATAGATAGGTTGAAGACTTGGGCAGTGAAATGGCAAATGGAGTTTAATCCAGACAAATGCGCAGTAATGCATTTTGGTAGGTCTAAACAGAGGGGAAATATACCATAAATGGAAAATCTCTTCGGAATATAGAAAATCAGAGAGATCTGGGCATGCAGGTCCACAGATCTTTGAAAATGGCAACACAAGTGGTCAAGGCAGTCAAGAAAGCATATGGAATGCTTGCCTTCATTGGACGGGGCATTGAGTATAAAAACTGGGAAGTCATGCCACAGTTGTATGGAACCTTGGTAAGGCTGCACTTGGAATATTGCGCACAATTCTGATCGCCACACTACCAGAAGGATGTGGAGGCTTTGGAGAGGGTGCAGAGGAGGTTTACCATGATGTTGACTGGTTTGGAGGGTGTTAGCTATAGACTTGGACGCTGAATAGACTCGGACTGTTTTCATTAGAATGATGGAGGTTGAGAGGTGACCTGATGGAGGCCTACAAGATTATGAGGGACATGGATAGGGTGGATGGGCAGGCACTCTTTCCCAGGAGTCAGTCACCAGGGGGCATTAGTTTAAGGTCCATGGGGCAAAGTTTAGAGGAGATGTGCAAGGCAGGTTTTTTACACAGAGGGTGGTGAGTGCCTGGAACGCGTTGCCAGGGGAGGTTGTGGAAGGAGGTACATCAACAGCGTTGGAAAGGCATCTCGACAAATACATGGATCGGATGGATATAGAGGGATACGGCACTCGGAAGTACTGAGGGTTTTGGGCAAAAGTGGTATCATGACCGGTACAGTCTTGGAGGGCTGAAGGGCCTGATCCTTTGCTGCATTGTTCTTTGTTAAACCTTTATCAAACACTGGTTAGGCACTAGGTTCTTGACTGAATCTAAGCACCAGAATTTAGAAAGACATCAAGGCCTGAGAACAGGTGGAGAGGTAATGTATTAGAATGGTATCAGGGACGAGGGCCTTCAGTTATGTGGAGACTACAGAAGCTGGACTTGTTCTCCTTAGAGCGCAGAAGTGTACGTGAAGATTTAATACTGTAGAGGTATTCAGAACTGTGAAAGTGTTTGATGGAATAAATAGGGACAAACTGTTTCCACTGCTAGGAATGTCAACAACCAAATGACAGGGATTTAAAGTAATTGGCAAAAGTACAGCATGGAGCTGAGGCAATTTTCTTGCAGGACTTTGAGAAACGTACAGGAGAGTGACACTAATTGGATAATTCTTTCAAAGAGCTGGCACATGCGGAATGGGCCAAATGGGCTATATCTCTGATTGCACCTGTGTAATTTCTCAAAAATAACATTATTTTGCATATACTGTGGGAGCACTAACCTCTCCAATGGTGTTTATATCATCTTGTGAAGATATTTTCACAAGACAGTACAAATCTCCCATAGACATTTAAAGCCAGAGTTAAACTGTCAGATATTAGAATTTAAATAAAAACATAGAAAATAGAAGCAGGAGGAGGCCATTCGGCCCTTCTGCTCCGCCATTCATTATGATCATGGCTGATCATCCACCTCAATAGCCTGACCCAGCCTTCCTCCCATATTGCTGTAACTCAGTAGCACAGCCCCCGCCCACGCTGGGTTCCCACACAGCTGACTCCACAAGTGAACAGCGCCATTGGGAACTCGGCCCAGTGGGGATGGAGCATCGGGGGAGGGACGTCAGGTGATGCGCTGAGGCCGTCCTGACGGCGATTATGCTGTTTCAGAGGGGGCAGAGAATGCGAAACCTGCGTCAAACAGACCCCCCCCCCCCCATTTCAGCATCAAAAGGGATTTTCCACCAGAGTGCCGATTACGGAACTGGCTTTGGGGAATGGAAAATCCCGTCCCAGGTTTACAAAAGATTGCACGATCATTAAATTTGTGCGGTAACTATAGCCCCTGTGGCATTCCATTGCTCTGGAACTCTAAAGCTATTAGTTGGTTGCATTTCTACAGTAGAACCTAATTAAAGGTCCCTTAGATAAATGGAGCATGTCTGAATCAGTAGACGTTATAAACTATTTCAACCAAATTTATATGGGAAACATACTCTATCTGTAGAACTGTTGAACCTATTTGAAATGCTACATAGATGAATATTGGCTCATTTACAACCTTATGCTGTTTTTATGTCAAAAATCAAATACATTGCCAAGATAAATAAATAATTTACCCAGTTTATGGCATGTCCACACAAGAGTTGACACAAGTCTATCAGTCCCAGATATCAATGCATTATGTGGTTTATCTTAGAGCCAAATATACTGCAGCGTACTCAAGAATATTTAAAAGAGGCAGAGTAAAAAAGCTTCAACATTAACCCCTTGCTCTCACCAATGGTATATGGGAGAGGCTCAAAGGATGAGGTCTGAGGTAGTGTGGCCCCTTTAAGGGGCAATACTTTGTGGGCTCTGTGACGGACCTAGGGCCTACAGGGACACAGTGCGCAAATGTAAGTCTATAAGGAGTTCAGGGACCATCCTGGCTGTTGGGGCTTGGCTAGAATTAGCCTGGCGATTTGGGGAACAAGACCTTGCGTTAGTTGTGCTGTCCAGTGTATATAGTTTGCCTTTGTTCAATAAACCTCTTTTGTGTTTCAACATTGTCTTGTCGATCATCTTCCAATACAACAAGGTCGAAATGTGAAATTCACGTAACCCACATACTCTACACTAACCACCATCATTTTTATAGCAGTAAATATTCTCATACTGGTGATTAATATTGAGTCAGGATTAGTGGCACTTCATTGGGATGGCGAAGAATCAGGAGCCCAGATCTCACAGCAGCTTTCTCAGTTCCCTATGGGGCACAGTTTGGGTAGGGATACTTGATGTGAGACTTATTTGTAGAGTCTTGCGGTGTTCAGTCAGTGACGGTCATGACAGATGGCTCGAGAGCTGTTCTCACTTGGCCTGAGAAAGAGGATGGGATCAACAACAGCAAGGGTGAGCTGTGAGGGGAGCTGCATGTGGCCAACAGAGAAATAAAGGGCAGAGCAGTTGAGCTCATGGAGGTTTTATCTACCTAACAGGGTCCATAGAAGCTCAACATCTGCTGGAGGAGGAATGCTTCTGAAGGTTGAGATTGCCCATAAGACCTGCTGCCTGTTGGACCTGCCTCCTTTTGCCCATTCATTATCAGAGCTGTGAACATCACACGATTCTCAACATCCTCGCTTCTGATTCCTCCTCGGACACATCCGGGGATTTGACGAAGATCCCACAGTCAGCTGCACATAAAAGAAAGAATCTGCAGTAATGTGGCACCTTTCACAACCTCAGGATATCCCAAAGTGCTTTACACTTTGAAGGACTTTGGAAGTATAGTCGCTGTTGTAAAGTAGGAAATGTGACAGCCAGCTTGCACACAGAAAACTCTTACAAACAACAGTGTCATTCGCCAGATAACCTGTCTCAGTGATGCTGTTTGAGGGATAACTACTGACAGGAGACCAAGGTGTGGTGAATTATAAACCTAGTAATTCACACTGTATTGTATTACATGTATTGTGTCCTTGTGGGCTCTGTATACGAGCCGTTGCGCGGCTCTGCCCATAGGGGGAGATGAGGAGTTTGTACTGGGCTCCACCCTTGGCTCTGCCCATGGCTCCTCCCACTAACCGGGAGTATAAAGCTCTGCAGCCGTAAGCCTGCTCTCAGTTCCTCTGGTCGCAGGCTGGCTTAGTTGTAAGACTATTAAAACCACGGTTTACTTCCAATCACGTGTCTTGTGAATTGATGGTCTCATCAATTTAATAGTCTTAGAAAACTTGAAAAAACTACTATGGAATCAGCCCTCAAACCTGACCGACTAGAACTCGACCCGCAGGCTGCAGAGGCGAAATAAATCTTTCTACACTGGCTCCGATGTTTCAAGGTCTACCTGGCTGAATCAAGCACTTCAGAAACTATGGAGCAGCAGAAACTCAGCCTACTGCACGCAAGGGTGAGCCACCGTATCTCTACTCAACTTAACAGTACTTCCTTGTATATGGAGGCCCTGGCCATGCTCGATCGAATGTACATACGGCCCATCAATGAGGTCTACGCGCATTTTTACGACCCGCTGCCAGCGCCCCGCGGAGTTGCTGGAAGAATTCCTGCACGATTTAAAAGCCTTAGCTCGGGACTGCAATTATCAGGCTGTAACAGCCGCCCAACATATGGAACACGCTGTCCAGGATGTATATGTGGCAGGGCTCAGGTCCAACTATGTGTGCCAACGGTTGCTGGAGAAAGGGGCCCAGAACTTGGAGGACACTGTAGAGTTAGCTACAATTATGGAGGTCTCGTTCTGCAGCCTTACCTCGTTCCCCGCGGACCAAGCGACCCCATCATGGGTCTCCGACCAGCGACTGCCCCAGGCCTGGGCCGCGCGGCCACAAAGGACACTATGCCTGGGTATGCCTAGCGAAGAAAACTCCTACCCCAAGCTCTCCCACAGCCCAGAGCACTCCTTCCCAAACTCACAGGCCCGCAGGCCCCTTAATGCTGCAGCCTGTATGCCGACTCCGCCCCCACCCAACACGTGCGACTCATGGGGCCTCCATCTTGGATGGCATGTTCCTCGCCACCTGCCATGTGCGATCCACGGGGTCGGCCATCTTGGGCTCCATCCTCTCCAGTCTCTTGACCTCATCTCGACGACTACGACCTCAGCGGACAGTCATCACGGGGCCACTCCAGCACAGCTGATCGAGCCGCCGATTACCCGCAACTCAGCGCGGTCACGTTGGACCAGTCGCGTCCGAAACACCTCCGGAACTCTATGATGACCGTTGAAATCAACGGGTACAGGACACCGTGCCTCTTCGACTCCGGGAGCACCGAGAGCTTCGTACACCCTGATCTGGTAAGACGCTGTTCGCTCCATATCTTCCCTGCACGGCAAACTATCTCCCTCGCTTCGGGCTCACACTCTGTTCACCTCCAAGGGCGCACCGTCGCGACCCTAACGATTCAGGGCGCCAGCTACTCGAACTTCCAGCTGTACGTACTCCCCGAACTCTGCGCCCCACTCTTACTGGGACTCGACTTCCAGTGTAACCTCAAAAGCCTCACACTCAGCTTCGGCGGGCTTCTACCCCCACTCACTATCTGCAGTCTAGCGACGCTAAAAATCGACCCCCCTCCACTCTTTTCAAACCTCACTCCAGACTGCAAACCCGTAGCCACTCGCAGCAGGCGGTATAACCTGCAGGACAGGGTGTTTATCAGAACCGAGGTCCAGAGGCTCCTACATGATGGGGTCATAGAGGCCAGTAACAGCCCCTGGAGAGCTCAGGTGGTGGTCGTCAAGACCGGGGAAAAATTCCAAATGGTAGTGGACTATAGCCAAACCATTAATCGGTTTACGCTCCTCGATGCGTACCCCCTTCCCAGGATTGCAGACATGGTTAATCAGATCGCCCAGTACCGCATCTTCTCCACGGTGGATCTGAAGTCTTCATACCACCAGCTCCCAATCCGCCCGGAGGACCGCCACTACACGGCGTTCGAGGCAGATGGCCGCCTCTTCCATTTCCTCCGGGTTCCCTTTGGCGTCACGAATGGGGTCTCGGTGTTCCAACGAGCAATGGACCGAATGGTGGACCAGTACGGGCTGCGGGCCACGTTTCCGTTCCTGGATAAAGTCACCATCTGCGGCCATGATCAGCAGGACCACGACGCCAACCTCCACCGATTTCTCCAAACTGCCCAGAAACTTAACCTCACGTAGAACACGGAGAAATGAGTTTTCCGCACGACCAGACTTGCCATCCTCGGCTATGTCGTGGAAAACAGAGTCCTGGGCCCCGACCCGGACAATATGCGCCCCCTCTTAGAACTCCTCCTCCCTCACTGTCCCAGGGCCCTCAAGAGCTGCCTGGGATTCTTCTCGGATTATGCCTAGTGGGTCCCTCAATATGCGGACAAAGCCCGCCCACTATTTAAGGCCACACTCTTTCCTCTGTCAGCTGAGGCTCGCCAGGCCTTCAACTGCATCAAGGAGGACATCGCCAAAGCGGCCATGCGGGCGGTGGATGAATCCATCCCCTCCCAGGTGGAGAGCGACGCCTCAGCGGTCGCTCTTGCAGCCACTCTGAATCAGGCAGGGAGACCAGTCGCCTTTTTCTCCCGAACCCTCTCCGCTTCGGAACTTCGACACTCCTCAGTCGAAAAAGAAGCACAAGCCATTATGGAGGCTGTACGTCACTGGAGGCACTACCTCGCAGGTAGGAGATTTACCCTCATCACCGACCAAAGATCGGTTGCCTTCATGTTTGACAACTCACAAAGGGGCAAAATTAAAATGATAAAATCCTGCGGTGGAGGATCGAACTCTCCACCTACAATTACGATATTATGTATCGACCGGGGAAGCTCAATGAGCCCCCAGATGCCCTGTCCCGCGGCACGTGCACCAGAACGCAAGACGACCGCCTGAAAGCTATCCACAATGACCTCTGCCACCCGGGGGTCACCCGGCTCGCCCACTACGTCAAAGCCCGAAATCTGCCTTTCTCCACCGAGGAGGTAAAAGCCATCACCAGGGATTGCCCGATCTGCGCGGAGTGCAAACTTCTATAGACCAGACAAGGCCCACCTGGTAAAGGCCTCCCGGCCCTTTGAATGCCTGAGCATCGATTTCAAAGGGCCACTCCCCTCGACAAATCGAAATGTGTACTTTCTGAACGTCATCGATGAGTTCTCCCGCTTCCCGTTTGCTATCCCGTGCACCGATATGACCTCCCACACAGTCATTAGGGCCCTGCACAGTATCTTCACCCTGTTCGGTTTCCCCAGCTACGTACACAGCGACAGGGATTCGTCCTTTATGAGCGACGAGCTGCGTCAGTACCTGCTCGACAAGGGCATCGCCTCGAGCAGGACTACCAGCTACAACCCCAGGGGGAACGGGCAGGTGGAAAGGGAGAACGCGACGGTCTGGAAGACCGTCCTACTGACCCTCCGGTCCAGGAATCTCCTGACCTCCCATTGGCAGGAGGTCCTCCCCGACACGCTCCATGCTATTAGGTCCCTCCTATGCACAGCCACCAACCAGACCCCTCACGAAAGGCTAGTTCTTTTTTCTTGGGGCACTACTACGGGGGTTTTGCTCCCAGCATGGTTGAAGACTCCGGGCCCGGTTCTCCTTCGGAAGCACGTCCGGGCACACAAGACAGATCCACTAGTAGAAAGAGTGCTCCTACTCCACTCGAACCCCCAATATGCTTTCATTGAATACGCTGACGGCCGTCAGGACATTGTTTCCCTCCGGGACCTGGCACCTGCAGGATCCAACTCCACAACCACTACCGCCGAGGTACCCCCCACGCTACACCCCACCCAACCCTCCACGCCCTGCGCCCCTGCACCTATAGGGTCACTGCCCGTGCTCCGCGCCTATAGTTTTCCTGCACTCCCCGTCGCCCGTCGCACCAGTCGGGTACGAAGCTCGGATCGAATCACCCCAGAGTCCACCATAGTACCCTCGCCGACCGCCCCCACCCAGCCACCCGAAGATGCTGCAACCCCGGTGCTCCGCCGATCCCAAAGGACTACTCGGCCACCGGACCGGCTCAATTTGTAGACCCATCACCCCCGCCGGACTTGATTTTTTTACAGGGGGTGAATGTGGTGAATTATATACCTCGTAATTCACACTGTATTGTATTACATGTATTGTGTCCTCTTGGGCTCTGTATACGAGCCGTTGCGCGGCTCTGCCCAGAGGGGGAGATGAGGAATTTGTACTGGGCTCCACCCTTGGCTCTGCCCATGGCTCCACCCATGGCTCCTCCCACTAACCGGAAGTATAAAGCTCTGCAGCCATAAGCCTGCTCTCAGTTCCTCTGGTCGCAGGCTGGCTTAGTTGTAAGACTATTAAAACCACGGTTTACTTCCAATCACATGTCTTGTGAATTGATGGTCTCATCAATAGGGCAACTCCCCTGCTCATATTCAAAATAGTACCATGGGATTATGTCCACTGAGAAGGCAGGCAAGGCCTTGGTGTAATGTTGCTTTCAAAAGGTGGCACCTCCAACAGTGGGGCTATCTCTCAGTACTGCACTGGTAAGGTTAGATGAGATTTTGTGTTCAGTTCTGTGGAGTAGGTCTTAAACAAAAACCTTCTGGCTCAAAGATAAGATAACCTGCATATGGTGGGTGACAGACAGATTGTTTGCTTGGCCTGGGAGGTATATAGGTTTGTCCTGTGATAAAGATAGTAAGAATGAGTGGGCACTTGAATTTGTGTGGATCGCAAAAGTGCCAGCAGTTGAACACAGGTAGTAATGTGGGCCCCCTCCATCAACCAAAGCATCTGCCAATCAGGAGATATTCCAGTCCATCAATGTTCAGCTGATGTGCCATCACAGAAAAAAGTTAATGTAGGTCTGCGCTGTACTGCCGGAGTACTGCCATGTTGCTTTCATGCTCAACAACCCAACATCTCCAACGTCAAGAACCGGGCTTAATGGTTCCTCAATGAACCGATTGTAAGGTGATAAAAAAACATGCTCCCTGCTGATAATACCCCCTGAAGAACCTGACCACTGAGCACCAGGAGCACTGTAACACAAACCATATGACAACTAGACATGTCATTGAACAAGCAGTCAGCATGCTCAAGTTACACTTCAGATGTCTGGCCAAACCTGACTCCCCTTCAGTATTCGCTAATGTGGATGCCTAGAATAATTGGGAGTGTTGTGCACAACATCGCTCAACAGTGAAGACGAGAAATGCAAGAGGAACAAAGTCCTCGTATTCCCCTTCTGATGTTGATTCCAATAGAGATGAGGAGGACAAGGAAGGGGTAGAGGAAAGTGAAATCCCTAACACCAGACCAGCAGATCACATGCCTGCTCAGTACGCTAGGGATACCCTGACAGCTCAAAGGCTAATTGGTCACTCACATGGGACAAACGTTGTCTCGTCTGATGAGTCTTCATCATCTCTGGATAGGGACTTGTTTTCTGTGCCAGCTAACATTGGAGTAAAGAACAGATGGATCTGTTTTAAACTTATGCCAAAGCTTGCCAGCCCTGCTGCGGTGGGTTTTCTTGTGGTGTATGTGGCGATCCATTCAAATCCCCATTGGGACTGGAAGATCCAACTAACTGGAGGGCCGGAAAATCCTGCCCTTCTTTCTTCTGGTCCCTTGTAGGACAATGGGCAGTAAGACTCTGCCACCTGCCCTAGTCTATTGCAATCTCCTTCACTACAAACCAGATGCTATCCTGCTCTTGAAGGTCCCCTTTTAACTGAATTCCTCCATTTTCTATGGCCATCCCCTACTTATTCTTTCATCTGCTGCTGTCCATTCTACTGCCATTCCACTCTTGCATACCTCCGGGAGCTGAAATAAGTGTCCTGCCAGCCTCAGTTGTCTCTCCATCACAACATCGCACAGGCAGCTCTGAACAGGTCTTTGTAGCACTTCTTCATTGGTGATGCTGTCTCTCCATACAACCCCCAGGATCATACGTTGGCAGATTTGCTGTCCTCCTCCATGTCTCACAGGCGTAGATTGCAGTTGCTACTGCTGTGGACATATAGAGACTCAGTTTCATGGCTGTATTGATGGTGTTGGCTGCCCCGGCCATGTGGAGGCACGATTCTTGGACAATTGATACCTTTTGGCCGATTCTTGTGTGAACATTAATCTCTATATCACCATCCCTGGAGATGTTGCTTTCCAGGTAGGGGAAGTGGTTGGCACCTTCGATGTTCAGTTGCCTGATGCTTTTGCCCAGTCTCCATTATCTTGGTCTTCTTACAGCTGACACGCAGACCAACATTGGCGCCGCTACCCTCAAGCCTGGTGGTCATGACTTGCAGCACGCGCAACCCTTCAGCGAGAAAGGTGATGTCTGCAGAATCCATGTCTAGCAACTGGTGGTGTTGCCATGAGATGTCAAAGTTTGCACTCACCATTGCCTTCCTCATGATGGAATTAATAACCAAGAAGAAAAGGAATGTGGAGAGTATGCAGCCTTGCCATTCTCCTGTACTGATGTTGAAAGATACCATGGTGCCCGTGGTGATCTTAGTGCAGCAACTGGAGCCCCAATAAAATGCTTTGAGGCTATCCTTATACCGTGATGGGATGCAGTTCTGTCTTACAATGTACCAGGGTGACTGGTACATTAATATCTCTCAAAGCCTTTGTCACAGATCTGTACAAATGTTGAAATGCGTATGATTGAAATGATCATATCTGGTAAAGTTCTGAAGTCAATTTATGGTGACTTTGATTTGTTGAAGATATAGGTCCCAGAGATTAATGTTGTTACACTGCTCCAATCTACTGCCAATCTCACCACTTCCGACCATCAGGGGAGCTAAGATGCTGTGCATTCCCAATTCTTCTTATTGTGCTTGATAAAACTCCATGCCAAAACTCCTGCTGCTCACCTCCTGTTCAACCTCCAGCTACGCATTCTTTCTGAAGGCAACAGCTTTCTTTTTCCTATTGCGGAGAAAGAGCGCCTCCTTTCTGACCCTTACTGCACCCAGCAGAAGCTCACTGAATCTGAGTTTCTGTTTCAGTCTGGATTATGAGAGAGAAGTGTTGAGCGGGGCAACCTCATGCTGAGAAAAACAGACAATCCCACGCGATAAAAACATGGTTTTGTGCTCTTTCCAAGGGCTGGTGCAGGCTCGATGGGCCGAATGGCCTCCTTCTGCACTATAAATTCTATGATTCTGTGTCCCAACTGCAGCAACTGGGGGAAGAGGAGTATTGGCTACAGGCAGCGGTGAGGTGTAATCATGACAAACAATGACTGGAATTCTCTGGTTGTTTCGATTCACTTTTCCTGCCGGCAGTGCATCCCCACCCACGGGTTTCCCGGCCCGCGGGAAATCCCATTGCCAAGCGGCTGGAGGATGGGATCCTGTCGCCAGCGGTCGGTGCGCTGCCGAGAAATACACGGCTTGGGATCGGAGAACTCAGCCCAATATCTTTGTCTCTCTCCACAATCACTCTTTCCTTCTTAATATATTTCAAACTTCTAGTTAATACATTGAACTCGTGCACACGTTTCTAGCCTTGGGGTGGGGGGAGATTAGTGGACAAATTCACACAATTTTGACTGGTGCACAGTGGGCGAGATTCTCCGGACTCACGACGGGTCGGAGAATAGCGGGCGTCGGAAATTTTTACAGCGACGCTGTTCCGACGCCCTCCCGCTATTCTCCGAACCCCGCAAATTGTCGGAGTCGCGTTTCCTGACAAACGCCTCCTTCCCGCCCCTGATACGACCAGAATCGCCACTGAGAGCCCCCCCGCTATTCACCGGCCCGGATGGGCCGAAGTCCCGACGTCATGGCGCCCTGTTTGGACGTCGTGAAACACACCTGCTTTTTAAATTCGTCAACCAGTCGGCCTGGCTGACGACTGCTTGGAGGAGGTCAGGGCACCACTCTGCGCACCGCTCAGCGCACCGTTCAGCGCACCGCTCGAGTCTGGCCACAACGGGGAAGGCATCCCTGGGAACGGGAGGGGGTCCAGAACGGGGGCAGTGGGGGGAGACGGGGGAGGCAGTGGGGGAGACGGAGGGGGCAGTGGGGGAGACGGGGGAGGCAGTGGGGGAGACGGGGGAGGCAGTGGAGGAGACGGGGGAGGCAGTGGAGGAGACGGAGGGGGCAGTGGGGGAGACGGAGGGGGCAGTGGGGGAGACGGAGGGGGCAGTGGGGGAGACGGGGGAGGCAGTGGGGGAGACGGGGGAGGCAGTGGGGGAGACGGAGGGGGCAGTGGGGGAGACGGAGGGGGCAGTGGGGGAGACGGGGGAGGCAGTGGGGGAGACGGGGAGGCAGTGGGGGAGACGGGGGAGGCAGTGGGGGAGACGGAGGGGGCAGTGGGGGGCGACGGGGGGGGGGGGGGTTAGGTAGAGAGTGAGCCGTCCAACCCCGTAACAAAATGTCTGCCACCATGCCATGGTGTGCAGGTGACGAGGACACGGCCGCTGGTTCCCCTGTGGCTTCCGGCCACAGGCCACTGACGCACCCGTGAGGAGCCATAGTTTACTGGCCGTTGGATGCAGAAAGTGACCAGGGGTTAGGCTGACCGCGTGTCAGCAGCGCGACCAGGCCACCGGGACACACTGGTATCCCATGGCTGGCGGCTGCCGAGGTGTCGACTAACGTCCGTCTAACATGTCCCGTTTCTCTGCCTCCTACCACCCTTCTGTAGGTTAGCACGATGCATGGGAACAGAACGGCTATGTTCTGCGCAGTGGTTGGGGCCGCTCTACTGGATTTGGAGATGCAGCAGCATCCACACCCACAACCCGCAGTGGCTGCAGGGCCAGCTGCAGCAGCAGAAGGAAGGGCCGAGGAGTTGCCAGTCGTCGAGCAGCATGGGGGGGGGGGGGGGGGGGAGGAGGAGGAGGAGGAGGAGGAGGAGGAGGAAGAGGAAGAGGAGAGAGTGAGGGTGCAGCCACGGCGTCAGAGGCGACGACCAAAGCCGAGGGTGTACCGTGTCCGGGTCTCTTTCCTAACAATGCCGGACATCACCTGCAGGAGAAGACTCCGGCTGAGTAGGCAGACGGTGATACATATCTGCGAACTCCTGTCGCACCTCGCCCCACGTGGAACGGGGGGAGGACACGCGATCCCGGTAGCCATCAAGGTGACGGTCGCTCTGAACTTCTATGCTACCGGCTCCTTCCAGTCTCCGAGCGGGGACGTCTCTGGGATCTCCCAGTCATCGGTGCACAGGTGCATCCGGGATGTGACCGACGCCCTCTATGCCATCGCCGATCGCTACATCACCTTTCCCGAGGACCGAGCAAGTCAAGACTCACGAGCCCGTGGATTTGCCAGTGTGGCCGGGATACCGAGGGTTCAGGGGGCAATCGATTGTGTTCACGTCCCCATGCGCCCGCCTGCAGGGGACAGGGACGTGTTCACAAACAGGAGGGGGACATACTCCATTAATGTCCAGGTGGTATGCGACCCCCACATGAGGTTCATGAACGTCTGTGCAAGGTTCCCAGGGAGTGTGCATGACTCCTACATACTAGCGCAGTCGTTCATCCCTGCGATGTTTGAGGGACGTCCCCCCCGGCTGAGGGGCTGGTTGCTAGGTGACAGGGGTTATCCGCTGAGGTCTTGGCTGATGACGCCTATACGGAGGCCTCAGACCAATGTGGAAACACGATACAACGAGGCCCATGCAGCAACCAGGGGTGTGGTGGAGCGCTGCCTTGGCCTCCTGAAGATGAGATTCAGGTGCCTGGACCGCTCCGGAGGGGCCCTGCAGTACCAGGCCGACAGGGTCGCTCGCATTGTAGTGGTCTGCTGTGCGCTGCACAACATCGCGATGCAGAGGGGAGATGACCTGTTGCAGGAGGCGGAGGGAGAAGCTAGTGGCAGTGGTGCCAGCACAGAGGAGGAGGAGGAGGAGGAGGAGGAGGAGGAGGAGGAGGAGGACGCTGGCGGAGTGGCGGGCGCAGCACGCAGACACGATCCAGGTGCTGGTGATGTCCAGGAGGCGGCACGACGGACCCGGCAAGGACGGCGGGCACGCGACGCCATGGTGGCAGCACGGTTCACGCATCGCATGTGACGTCCCCGATGAACACCAAACCACCACCTGCATCGCTAGTCATGCAGAGGGTCACCACACAACTGCCACCACCACAACCCCCCCCCCCCCCCCCCCCTCAGTGTACACTGCTCCACTTCGACATGACGCTTATCACTGGGTACAGACCGAATGGCACAACATTGATGGCTGTGTCAGCGGGTGTGATCAGTGCCATGTGGAATGATGACAGCCCGCTCTGCGATCAGCTGTGAACTCAGAATCGTTAGAGAGAGTCTGACCCATGGCAATAGCTGAACCATCCACCTTGGTGGCCGCTGAGTTCGTCACTGACACTCCATCACGTGCCCGCGTGGGCTAGCTGTGGGAGGGGGGTAGGGGCAGGGACTGCACACCCGGCACCGAGGTTTCACCACCCGTCACCCCCAGCGACACTCGGTCACCATCACGATTCCTGTGGCTGTGGAACAATCACACGGTATTACAAGTAAGGTGGAACAGTGCGTTTAATATTAACAATTATTTACAGGTGCCCTAGCCCCTACAACTAAACTGTGCCCTTCACCCGTGCCAACTTACTCAGTGTCTATCTTAGTTGCCTTACGGGCCCTACCACTACGTCTAAGTGAATCCCCAGATGATACAGCAGGAGTGGAGGAGGATTGCTGCGAATCGCCCCCCTCGACTCGTTTCTCCTTGGCTATGCGTTTCCTGGGGCGACCCGGCCTTGATGGGCCAGGCTGCTCTGCGGGCGTCTCGGGTGACATTGTGCCACCCTGCTCTGCCTGCTGCCCACCCGATGCACCAGGGATGGGACGGGGGGAGGCCGAGAATTCCGGGACGTCCCATGATGGAGTTAATGGGACGGGCCCCGAAACCTCCTCCTCCCTCGGGGAGCCCGGTGGCCCCCGGGCCTCACTTTGGGACAGAGGTGCGAGCGGGGAGGTTCCCCGTCGCACCACCGACACCTGGCGCTGCCAGTCCTGGAGGCCTGCAACGGTATCCACCAGGATCCGAAGGTTTGCAGAGACGGAGTCCAGGGAGTTAGACATTCCCGCCAGGGACTGTGCGATCTCAACCTGTGTGTGCACGACGCCATCCAGCACATGTGTCAGGCGGTTGATGGTCTCCGCGACTGACAGCTGGGACTGTGCTATCGACTGCTGGGACTGTGCCATGGCGTGCTGCGACTGGCCAATGACCTGCTGAGACTCGGCCATGGCCCGCAGGGCGCCGGCAATGTCGGTTTGGCTCTGGCACATTGCTGCCTGTGAGAGGGCAACCCTGTCCAGGGCCGAGGATGACGCGTGCACATTAACCCCAACGTCTTGCATAACCTGACCCATTGCCTCCACCGCGGATGCCACCCGTGCGGTGTCGGACTGGGTCTCTGCCATGAGCGGCACCACTCCCTGCTCTTGGACGCGGTTCGACTCCTCTAACAGCGTCTGCAGAGTCTGGAAGGAAGCCCTCATCCCGTCATTGTTTCCCTGGGTTTCCTGAGGCATCGGCTGTGCGGGTGGGTTGATAAACTCCAGGAACTCCGAAAACGTCTGGGAGCCAGCTGCATCCTGGGCCTGGTCTGGCCTCCGCGAGTCCGGGCCCTCTGTTGCTCCGACCTCCACCTGCTGTACCTGCTCATCTGTGATGTGCCAACCAGACTGTACCCCAGGAGACTCATCACTAAATAGGCCCGCCGGGGTGTGTATCTCTGGGATGATGGATGTGGTGGGAGAAAGCAGTGCCGCAAGCCCGACGCTCTCAATGGTTAGGTCCTCGTCCATGGTGTGGGGCTGCTCAGCGACAGGAGGGTTGTCCCTGGCCATTTCTGGTGGTGGTGGTGGACTTCGAACCCTCTGTGCGTCCTGGTCCGCAGATTGGGTTGGGGCGGATAGGGCTGCCCGCTGATCGGGCACCCTCTGTTGTGAGGCCCCGGGTGAGGTGGCGGCAGATTCCTGTCTCCGTCTGCAGCCAGACGGCCCTGGTCGTTCGGCATCACGTCCTAGGGAAGAGAATGAGACGGGTTATTTCGATTTGCTCGGCAGGCCGCTGGACGGTCCCAGTGGGCAGGGTGTGTGAAGGGACAGAGGATGGGGAGGTGTCCCAGTGGGCAGGGTGTGTGAAGGGACAGAGGATGGGGAGGTGTCCCAGTGGGCAGGGTGTGTGAAGGGACAGAGGATGGGGAGGTGTCCCAGTGGGCAGGGTGTGTGAAGGGACAGAGGATGGGGGGGGGGGGTGTTTGTCTGGGAGGGTTGTCTCACTTGCTGCAGTTCCGCCAACCTCGCATTGCGCGATATCGCGGGTGGCAGACCCCCCAACAAGGTCCAGGGCCCTCTGTTCAAAGGTGCTGAGGGGGTGCATGTTGGGCGAACCCCCTCCAGTCTTGTGCCGCTCACGGTGGTTATGACCGGTCTTGGCCTGTTGGGGGAGGGAACATAGGTAGATCATTACAAAACGGTAGGTATCAGCAGTCCGTTCAGATACTGGCACAGTTTGGGGGGGGCAAGTTGTCATCAGATGATTGCATCTCTCCTCGGGGCCAGAGCGCTGGGTCTGTGACAACTTTGTGAACCACCCTCAAATAACTCTGCCCCAATCCCTCTCCCCCCCCCCCCCCCCCCCCCCCCCCCCCCCCCCCCCCCGGGCAGTTAAGGGGGAGGGATGGTTGTGACTAGGGGGCACCCTCATGGCACTTACCCTGGCAGACCTGGTGAGGTCGTGTAGCTTCTTTTGGCACTGCTCTGCTGAGCGAGGGGTCTGCCCCACAGCACTGACGGCAGCAGCCACGTCACGCCAGGCCTGGCGTACCGTGCTGGCAGGTTGGCGATGCCCTCTCCGCGGGCGGATGATGCCCCTCCTCTGCTCCACGGCATCGAGCAGCGCCTCGACGTCTGCATCAATAAAGCGAGGAGCAGCTCGCCTAGGCTCCGACATCCTGCCCGACAGATTCTGTGGTCGCCCGCGCCTTTTTACGGCGTCGGGCGGCATCACATGGGCGGGTTCGTGTCGTCGTCGCGTTCCGTCGTCATCACGCACGTAATTGACGCGGCCGCGCTGCTAGCCCATTTCCAGGACGTGAATCGGTCGGGAAATGAAGCCTTCGCGACCGTCGTAAAACGGTCCCGATTTTTACGACGGTTTGCCGACTTTCCGCGGGTGCGGAGAATTTCGCCCAGTATTCTTCACCTTAATTGTGAGATTTGCCTGTGTTCCCCAGTATGGGGTTCATCTGTGCACAGATCCTATTCATTGATGCAGTGATGTTTACTTAAACATGGAATGAACATTTAAATAAATAGGTAGGCCAATCTAGATTTAGCCGATGGTAGGACAGATGGAATATGCGAGCCCTGAGGAGGGTGAAGTGGAGATTGGCCAGGATGGTTCCAGGATTGAAGGATTCTAGCCACCAGGTTAGGATGGAGAATCTGGGGTTCTTCTGGAGCAATGGAAACAGACAGGAGTTTCTACAGTGGTGTACAAGATACTGACGGTTTAGACAAAGGCAGACAAAGAAAAGCTGTTGCCATGAGCTGATGGTACAAGGACGAGCAGACACAGATTGAAGGTTTTGGGAAAAAGGTGCTGGGGGAATGTGAGGAAGTGTTTTTCTGCAGCGTGATAATTACCTGGAATTCTATACCTGCAAAGAGCAGTGGAAGCAGAGACCATCAATGAATTGAAAAGGAAAATGGATGGACATTTGAGGGAACAGAGCAAAGTGAAGCGGGCTTGTTGTACAGAGTGCTGGCATGGACTCAATGAGCTGAATGGCCTCCTTCTATGCTGTAATGGCCACAAGACTGTAAACGAAAGATACCCACTGAGACTCAATGGCCTGTTGGTTCCTGCTCATATATTGGGCTGGATTCTCCATTTGGGAAACAATGGGCTGGATTCTCCGCCCCGCTATGCCACATTCCTGCTTTACCCTGCTGATGGGATGCTCCGTTATGCCGGCTGGTTAATGGGGTTTCCCATTGTGGTGCAGTCCCACGCCGTTGGCAAAATGGAAAATCCCAGCGGCGGAGAATCCCGCTCTATGTGTTGATGTCGGCATGGCAACAGTGGTGTTTTACACCCAAAAAAATAGCGCAAAACATCCACTGATCCTCCGTCTGGTGGGGGGCTAGCAGGCACGCAGCGTAGAGCGCCCGGCTCTAGCTACGGATACGGCTGGAGAATGGCCACGCGTGCGCACGGCGACGACCTGCAGCGGCCGCGCCGTGCAACATGGCGCCGACCGCATGCGGACCCGGCCTGCCAAATAGTGCTCCCCTTTGGCCAGGCTCGCCACCCCCTGACCACCCCCCCACCAGTGCCCACAGCCCCCACCAAAGCCCACCCTGCCCGCGGATCGGCTCCCCCCCCCCCACCGGACTGTGGCGCCGCTGGACTGAATCCGCAACCGCCACGTCGGCTTCCAGTAAATAAATAGCACGCGCGCCACGCCGTCGGGAACTCGGCCCATCGGGGGCGGAGCATCGAGGGGAGGGCCTCAAGTAACATCCTGAGGCTGTCCCAACAGCGTGCGGTGTACTCTGCAAGTATGCCACTTTGGAGGGGGCGGAGCATCGCAAAAGCCGCGCCGCCCCCGATTTCGGCAGCAATTCTTCGGCCGATCGCCGAACCCGTTCTACAATATTCAAACACATTTCCGCCTCATGCCCAAGTCGCCTGACCCCTTGGGTGAGCTGAGGCAATAATTATTGGAAAGTCACCTGCATTCCATGGTTTAGCTGGAACTAACTCAGAACAGATTGCAAATGAAACCTAGGATATTCTGTTGAGTGGGACTTTTTAATATGTAAATCATAGAATTTGCAGTGTAGAAGGAGGCCATTCGGCCCATCGCGTTTGCACCGGCCCTTGGAAAGAGCACCCTACTTAAGCCCATGCCTCGTTGGCATTTTGAAAGCATTCTGTGAACAATTTGGGAACAATGAAATAAATTCTGCTCATGTAATTTATGTTGATATTAATGAGACAATGAACATAATTCATCTCATGTAGTTGTGTAAGGACTCTGGGCAGGATTCTCCATTTCTGAGACGAAGAGCGGATTCTCTGTTGCCAGAAGCGCGGCCACCGATCCGGCAATTCTACGGCTGTTTATGTCGGGATTGCTGGGAGTTTTACGTGGCACGGCTGCCATCCCCCCACCAGGCGGAGCATCGGTGCGGGTGTGGCACCGACCTTTTCATCGTAAAACTAGACATTTCCTCCAGACATAGCCTCAAAATCGGAGAATCCGACGTTAAGTGCTGACACCAACACGAGATTTGTGGACTTTAACGACAGAAAAACTGGTGCCGCATCTGGACCGATTGTGCGACTGTTAAGGGGCAAGCACCAGTGCCACGTGGAACACGATCGATTCTAATGAGAAACAGTACCAAATTCACCAGTTTTGCCATTGACACTCATCACACACACCATCCCAGCCAACAAAATGGCAGTAAGACGCGCAGTCCCATGTTTTGCAGATGCAGACCTTGAGACCCACCTGGAGGAGAGGGGACCCTGTACTCTGGGGTGGGAAGTGTCATAATATCCACTCATGTATATAATGAGGTGCAGACAGGCAGTGATTGACACACAGGATGACCAGTAAGCATACAACACAGCGCAGCCAATCACCAGACAGGACACTACCCCTATAAAGCCAGAGGGCACTAGGTTTCCCGCTCTCTCTGGACCCAGCTACTGAGACAGTCAGAGTCCATGAGCTAGTAAGTGCAAACACCATTCGGTAGCTAGTAAGTCTGGTCAGGCTACTACTAGGTCACCAGTCAGATCAGTATAGTGTCGACCCACAGCTGAATATGTAAAGCAGTTCTATAGTTGAATAAAACAGTGTTGGATCTTCTCTAATGTTAGACGTCTGTTTCTTCAAGCAAAAGTTCCTCTTGTACATCGAGGCCTCCGACCTCGAGGCAGCATCGGATGCCAGGAAGATCACGCTATTTCTCTTCACTGCGCGGGATCACGCCATCCATATCTACAACTCCCTTACGTTCGCCGACGACGAAGACAAAACGAAATTCAAAACAGTCCTGCTGAAGTTCGATAGCCACTGCGACATTGAGGTGAATGAGAGCTTTGAACTGTACATCTTCCAGCAGAGGCTTCAGGGTAAGGATGAACCTTTTCACTCCTTCTTGACCCATCTCCGCATCCTAGCGCAGTCATGTAACTGACTCAACGGCTGATTCCATGATCCGGGATCAGATTGTTTTCGGGGTCCACTCCAACTCCGTTCGGCAGCAGCTCCTTAAAATCAAACAGTTGACCCTCTCTGTCGCTATTGAGGCGTGCGGTTTCCATGAGCATGCCAAGAATCTTTACTCCCACATCAGGGCAGCAGAGACTGCAAAGCTGGCCTTTCACGAGGTGGAGCGGGTGCAGGCCATCGCACAGATGCAGGGCCTGAGCGTCGAGGAGAGTGGACGTTTTGCGCGCTTTTCCCGGATCCCTGCGCATGCGCGTCATGACCGAGTTGACGACAAGACCGAGAACCCGACTGCACAGGTACGTACGTCAACCAGCCGCACTGCGCATGCGCGATGGCGCACAGAACACGCTGATGTCAGCGTCATGACGTATCCGAATTGTGGCTCTGCCCACTTAAAGCGGCAATGTCCAGCAAAAGGACGCCGATATCTCCAGTGTGGCAAGCTTGGCCACTACGCAGCCCTTTGCAGATCTGCTCCACCGCTCAGCAGCCAGCAATCCCAGCTGTGGCGCAGGAGTGTCCGCTCAATACAGCAAGGCATGCCACATTCTGATCCCGACAGCCCAACGGACCCTGATGCTGACTGCCTCAAGTCTCCATATCGGGTAGGCATCATAACATGAGCTGGCCTCCACCACACCTGCGCAACGCCTCGCGATCCTCAGTGTGGATCCAGACGACGAGTGGTGTGCTGTCCTCACAGTTAACAAGGCTCGCATCTGATTTTAACTCAGACTCGCGTCTGCGAACCTCATCTCACAATCCGACCTTGAAGCCATCCAGGCCCAACCAAGCATTCTTCCACCGGCCTGCCAGCTCCTTGACTACAATGGCAATGCCATAGCTGCCAGTAGCTCGTGTCAACTAGGGGTATCCAACAAGGCGATCAAGGCAACATTACAGTTTGAAATCGTCAGGCCTGATAGGGCGTCCCTGCTCGGTACTCGCGCCTGCGAGCTCCTGAACCTGGTTCAGCGCGTCCACACCATGTCATCGTCACCGGCAACGGCCACGCCCGATGGAAATTTGCAAGCCGACATAGACGACATTGTCACGCATTACCACAGCGTATTCGATGGAATGGGCGCGCTCCCGTACCGATATAAAATCCTGCGGAAGCCGAACGCCACCCCTGTAATTCATGCACCACGCCGGGTGCCGGCGCCCCTCAAGGATCGTCTGAAAAAGCAACTACAGGACCTCCAAGACCAGGGCATCATCTCGAAGGTCACAGAGCCAACAGACTGGGTCAGCTCCATGGTCTGCGTATAGAAGCCATCAGGGGAGCTCCGTATTTGCATTGATCCTAAGGATCTAAACCGCAACATCATGCGGGAGCACTACCCGATCTCAAAACGTGAAGAGTTGACCAGTGAGATGGCTCATGCCAAATACTTCACTAAGCTGGACGCCTCCCGAGGCTTTTGGCAAATACAGCTGGACGTGTCCAGTCGCAAGCTGTGCACGTTCAACACCCCGTTCGGTTGCTACTGCTACAACCGCATGCCTTTCGGCATCATATCTGCCTCCGAAGTGTTTCACCGCATCATGGAGCAGATGATGGAGGGCATTGAGGGGGTGCGAGTATACGTGGAAGATGTGATTATCTGGTTCACAATACCCCAGGAACACATCGCTCGCCTCAAGCAGGTCTTCCAATGAATTCATGAACATGGTCTCCAGCTCAACAGGGCCAAGTGTTGTTTTGGTCAATCGGATATTAAGTTCCTCTGTGACCACATCTCGCAGCAGGGTGTGCGGCCAGACGCCAACAAGGTCTTGGCGATCAACGCCATGAAGACCCTGGAGGACAAGAAGGCGGTTCTCCGCTTCCTCGGGATGGTCAACTTTCTCGGGAAATTCATTCCCAATATGGCATCCCACACCACGGCCCTCCGCCATCTCGTCAAGAAGTCAACAGAATTCCAGTGGCTGCCCAAACATGAAGCGGAATGGCGTGAGCTGAAGGCAAAGCTCACCACAGCCCCAGTTCTAGCGTTCTTCGACCCAAACAAGGAAACCAAGATATCAACTGATGCAAGCCAGGACAGCATTGGGGCGGTGCTCCTCCAGCGAGATGACTCCTCGTCCTGGGCTCCAGTGGTATATGCCTCCAGGGCCATGACGCCCACTGAGCAACGGTATGCCCAGATCGAAAAGGGTCTAGGTCTCCTGACAGGAATAGTCAAGTTTCATGACTATGTTTACTGCCTGCCGAAATTCACTGTGGAAATGGACCACAGGCCTCTATTCCACATAATCCAGAAGGATTTAAATGACATGACACCTCGGTTACAGCAAATTCTTCTTCAACTCCGCCGCTATGACTTCAAACTTGTCTACACGCCTGGCAAAGAGCTGATCATTGTGGATGCCCTATCCAGATCCATCACCACACCGTGTGAACAAGGTGACTTCATCTGCCACATAGAAGCGCAAGGGCAATTGTGTGCCACCAACCTCCCAGCCTCTGACGAACGGGTGGTCCAAATTCGTGAGCTGACGGTTGTGGAGGGAACCTTTCTGAAACTCGACAGGATCATTATTCCTCAGACCATGCAGGCTATGGTGCTGGCCAACTCCATGAGGGTCACCTTGGGATCGAGAAATGCCGACGCAGAGCTCAGGAGGCGGTTTATTGGCCGGGAATTAACAGGGACATTGCCAACACGGTCCTCAACTGCCCCACCTGTCAGAAGTTTCAACCGGCTCAACCCAAGGAAACACTGCAACAGCAAGAGATCGTGACCTCTCCATAGTCTAAAGTAGGTGTAGACCTTTTCTACGCCAAAGGGCGTGACTACGTCCTCCTGGTCGACTACTTCTCCAGTTACCCAGAAGTGGTGAAACTGTCCGACCTCATGTCGAAGGCGGTCATCAAAGCCTGCAAAGAAACGTTTGCCAGTCACGGGATACTGCTCACGGTAATGAGCGACAACAGTCCTTGCTTTTACAGCCAGGAAAGGTCTGATTTTGCACAGTCCTCCAACATCCGTCACGTAACCTCCAGCCCCACTCCCCACAGTCAAACGGGAAGGCCGAGAAAGGGGTCCATATTGTCAAGCGGTTGCTGTGCAACGCTGCAGACTCAGGCTCCGACTTCAACCTGGCGATGCTGGCATACAGGGCAACCCCACTGTCCACTGGGTTGTCTCCAGTGCAGATGCTCATGAATTGCACTCTGAGGGCCACAGTTCCAACCATCCTTGTTCCAGACCTTGACCATCTCACGGTCCTACAGAAAATGCAGCAGTCATGGGCCCAACAGAAGGCCACATACGATGGTCATGCCACGGATCTACCCGAGCTGGCTCCAGCCGATCATGTTCGTGTCCAGTTGCCTGAAGGCGGCTGGTCAGCCACAGCTGTTTTTGTCAAACAAGTTGCCCCAAGGTCTTTCCTTGTCCGCATGGCTGATGGCTCCCTGCTACGGCGCAACAGACGGGCATTGCAAAGAGTTCCATGCCCACCACCTGACCGCAGTGCTCCGCCGGCCATCATACTTCCTCCGGATGCACCCTGCCATGAGGCCACCGATCTGCCAGCGATCCTGCCGGCCCACGCGACCACTGCAATGGCAGCGATCCCACCTATCCACGTGCAGGCGGCTCCTGATCCATCTCTGCGGTGATCGACAAGAATTCGTCGCCCACCACAAAGACTGAATCTGTAGACTGAACTTTTTTAAATTTTGTGACTGAATTCATCGATTATTGCTTTGTTTGCTATGTAGCGGCACTATCGACACCTTCCCATGTATATACGTTTGTTCAAGCACCGTTTGTATATAGTCAGGCATATACATATATATATACGTATACATACCTCAGTATTTATTTAACTAAAAAAAAGGGGAGATGTTATAATATCCACTCATGTATATAATGAGATGCAGACAGGCAGCGATTGACACATAGGATGACCAGTAAGCACACAACACAGTACAGCCAATCACCAGACAGGACACTACCACTATGAAGCCAGAGGGCACTAGGTTTCCCGCTCCCTCGGGACCCAGCCGCTGAGACAGTCAGAGTCCATGAGCTAGCAAGCGCAAACACCATTCGGTAGCTAGTAAGTCTGGTAAGGCTAATACAAGGTCTCTAGTCAGATCAGTACAGTGTCGACCCACAGCTGAATATGTATAGCAGTTCTATAGTTGAATAAAACAGTGTTGGATCTTCTCCAGTGTCAGACGTCTGTTTCTAACTTCCCTACATCAGGAAGGAGGCTGCCAAGTGAGAGAAGTGAGACCCCGCTTATTTGCGGTTCCCCGTGACACGTGTGTCAACCCGCTCAACACCACCTTCACCCCCCCCACCACCCCCCCACCATCCGCACCTGCACACCACTCTCACCTCTCACCACCCCCCCACCACTCTCACACCACCCTCACCCCCACACCACCCCCCCACCACCATCACACCACCCTCACACCCACACCACCCTCACACCCACACCACCCTCACCCCCACACCACCCCCCCACCACCCTCACACCCACACCACCCTCACACCCACACCACCCTCCCCCCCCACCCCCCACCACCCTCACACCACCCTCACCCCACCCTCACCCCCCACCACCCCCCCACCACCCTCACCCCCACACCACCCCCCCACCGCCCTCACCCCCCCACCACCCTCAGCCCCCACCACCCTCACCCCCACATTACCCTCACCCTCACATCACCCTCACCGCCCCACCATCCTCACCCCACCCTCACCCCCACACCACCCTCACACCCACACCACCCTCACCCCCCACCACCCTCACACCACCCTCACACCCACACCACCCTCACCCCCCACCACCCTCACACCACACCCACACCACCCTCACCCCCACACAACCCCCCCTCACCCCCCACCACCCTCACCCCCACACCACCCTCACACCCACACTACCCTCACACCACCCTCGCCCGCCCAGCACCCTCACACCACCCTCAGCCCCACACCCCCCCCACCCACACGCCCACCCCCACTAACCCTCTGTCCTCGATCTAATCGTGCATTTTGTCTTGTGTCCTCCAGGACCTGCTGGTAATGGGGCGGATCCATCTGGTGTCCACTGACTCCAGCCAGGGCCACAGCCCATTCCCCCGTGGGTCAAGCAGTGACCAGGACAGCAGCTCGGACACCAGCCCTCCGCCCGAGACTGAGGAGACCCCCGGAGCCTGAGTCGGAGGATGACAATGATTTCCCGTCACAGCTATCAGCCGTCTCCAACACCTTCCACCATTCCAGAGACATTCCGCTTGGTTAGGCACTTTAGTGAAGAGGCTTCTGGGACACTATCTGGTGCGCAGCACACAGCTGATCCAGTACAGCAGATGGAGGTAGGAAAACCCGAGGGAGCGGACAGTCAGAGGGAAGGCCGACCCCAGTCTGACCCCAGGAATTAGCTGCCATCCAGACGGGTTTCGGGCTTCTCGAACGGACAGCGCCATCAATTGTGGGGATGCAGCCACAGAGCCTGGGATGACATGAGGGATTGTCGGTGAGCATCCAGCATCCGCACGGGTGGCGCCCATGATGGAGGCCTTCGGGGCGATGGTTTTGTCTATGAATCAGTAAGTCCAAGGCCTGTACATTCTGTGCAGGAGCCGGCCGAGGCCCAGGACAGGGCTGCCGACTCACAGGCAACTATGTGCCAGAGCCACCTGGACATCACAATGGTGCTCCTGAGCGTGGCCAAGTCACAGCAGGCCATGGCTGGGAACGTCGCCAGCATTGCCCAGGCGCTGGCCAGAGTGGTGCAGGCACAGAGGGATATGGCCCAGTCCAGAGGGAGATGGCTCACTCACTGGCTGATGTCGCACAGTGACAGCGTGATGTGGTGCAGTCTCAGACGGAGATGGTCCACTCCCTGTGCTCCATGGCCGCGAGCATACAGACCCTTGTCGAGACCAGAGTGGGCCTCAAGGACTGGCAGCGTTAGGTGTTGGGGGGGGGGGGCTCAGGGGATAGTACCGCTCGCACCACCGACCCACGGAGTAGCCAAGGGGCCATTGGGCACCCCGAGAGAGAGGAGGAGGTAATAGGGCCCATGCCGGTGACTTCCGCAGGGGAAGTGCTGGAACACCGAAGCACCTTGGACTGCCCCCCTCCTGTCCTTGATGCATCTGGTGGGCAGCGGTAACACAGGGGGGCACCACGTCCCCTGGGACACCTGAGCAGCAGCCGGGTCCATCCAGGAGCAGTCGCCAAAGATGACGCCCGCCAACGGGGACCCAGGCCGCAGGCCATGAATCACAGCAGGTCGCCTCCACTCTTGCTGTACCATCTGGGGAACCACCTAGATATTGCATTAGGGCCGTAAGGCCAGATAGTTAGACACCAGTCAAGTTGGCATGGGTGCGGGGCACAGTTTAATTATAGGAGCTAGGGCACAAATCTGTCTATATTTGTCCACATTAAACACCTATTATCACTGTTACAACCTGCCTCGGTGCTCTGTCAGATGGGTTTGAAGGGTGGGCTGGTCTCGGCTGGCCACAAAGGTGGATGTGGGGGGAGGGGGGGGGGGGGGGGGGCGGTAATCGGCGGACGTTGTTTGTGGGCAAGACTCCCCACCAATCAACACCCCCTCCCCGACCGTCTCCACCACCGTCACCCCAGGGATCCGATGGGACTGTGTGATGGAATGGTCAGCTCACATGTAGGGATCACCCAAGTGGACGGTGGAAAGTGCGACCGTGGGCAGGAGTCAGACATTGTCAAACGATGCGGAGCACCAGAGCTCATCGCAGAGCGGGTTGTCATCATCCTCCATCCAATGGACCAGATCCGCTGTTACTGCCAACCGGAACCTATTCTCCACCCAATTACGAGGAGAGATTGAGTAGACTGGGACTGTACTCGTTGGAATTTAGAAGGATGAGGGGGGATCTTATAGAAACATTTAAAATTGTGAAGGGAATAGATAGGATAGATGCGGGCAGGTTGTTTCCACTGGCGGGTGAAAGCAGAACTAGGGGCATAGCCTCAAAATAAGGGAAGTAGATTTAGGACTGAGTTTAGGAGGAACTTCTTCTCCCAAAGGGTTGTGAATCTATGGAATTCCTTGCCCAGTGAAGCAGTTGAGGCTCCTTCATTACATGTTTTTAAGGTAAAGATAGATAGTTTTTTGAAGAATAAAGGGATTAAGGGTTATGGTGTTCGGGCCGGAAAGTGGAGCTGAGTCCACAAAAGATCAGCCATGATCTAATTGAATGGCGGAGCAGGCTCGAGGGGCCAGATGGCCTATTCCTGCTCCTAGTTCTTATGTTCTTATGTTCTTATGTTCAATTGAGTTTTACGATTTTGGCATCAGCCAACGGAGAATCTCACATCCTTTTTGCTAATTGACACAGCCGGTGAAGCAAACATGCTCAAACTGAATTTCATTATACCTTAAAAAAGGAATATCGGAAACAGATAAGACCATTATAGATCCAATAAATGTCTGCTTATTGTTTACTTACAACCCTCTTTTCTAAATCTTCCTCCTGTATCCATCCCCAATTCCATCTTCACCAAGAAGCTACCAGTTGACTTTTGAACCCATTTATACCCCTTGCTTCAATGGCCACTCTCTTTGGGTGAAATAGTGGTTCCATTTTATTAGGAAATACTATATGACGTACAGATGTACATTTTCAATGGTAAAAAGGCATAAAGCTGGCAGGGAGGATTATCCACCTATTATGGAAACAGCATGATTTCTATTTCCATTTTCATTGATTTCAATTACGTATCCTGAAATATGAAATGAATATTTAAATAAAGAGCTTGAGAAGGCAATCTAGGCTTCAGAGAGTGAATCCTGATTGGGCATGCTTCCCAAGTGGCATTCCTCCCTGTTGACAGCACCCTGTGAAATAAGGTTGAGGGATAAAGAACAGGCTTAAAGCACAAAAGCTAGAAGAATTCCAGAACTGAACCGAGTGACTCGTCAGGTTAGAATTAGAATACGGCCCATTAGGGTTGCATCGGCCCTTGGAAAGAGCACCCTCCTTAAACCCCCGCCTCCACCCCATCCCCAAGGTCCTATTTCCTTGTAGTTAAACTGAACTAAACACTATATTGTTTATTAAAGCATAGTTCAGAAATGCAGCCAGCGAGGGAACAGAGATTAGTGCTGTATAATTTGAGGTTTACCACAAATCTGTTCAATGTTTACAACTGGAGTGCAGGAACTGAATAATAGCAGGAAATCGATTCTGTTTTGTTAAATGATGAAGGCTCGGGAGGTCTTGTGTTGCAATGGTAATGTCCCTACTCGTGGGCTAGAAGCTCTGGGTGTGGTGAGATAACCACTGTAGTTATGTGTACTGCAGTAGGGGGATGTATGCCTGTACCTGTAATACAGGTTCCTCCGGTCAGCCCCTGCCGGCTAGCTCCGCCCACAGGGAGCTTGTGTATAAATGTATGAGAGCTGCTCAGACCCTCAGTCTACAGTTGCGGATGGAGGGACAACTTCGTACAGCAATAAAGCCTCTATTGTACTAGTCTCTCGGCTTTGAGTATAATTGTTAGCGCCACAATTTATTGCTGTACGATTTCCCAGTCACCATGGACATCAGAGTCAAGCCTGACCGTCTGCAGCTGGATCCGCATTCGCCTCACGCCAGAAAAGACTTTGATCACTGGCTCGCAGTCTTCGAGGCCTACATCTCTTCAGCAGACCCTCCCCCGACAGAGGCTCAGAAAAAGCAACTCCTGTACTCCAGACTTAGCTCCAGCGTCTTTCCGCTCATTCGAGATGCGACCGACTACACCGCAGCTATGGAACTGCTCAAGGAGAATTATGCACCATCGACGAACACCCTGTTTGCGAGGCATCAACTTTCTATTCGGGTCCAGCAGCCGGGTGAGTCGATTGAGGACTTCTGGAGGGCCCTTATACCTCTGGTACGAGACTGCGACTGCCGGGCCCTCACAGCCGCGGAACATTCGGATTTACTCATGCGCGATGCCTTCGTTACAGGCATTGCATCGGACCCCATCCGACAACGACTGCTGGAAGGGGTCGCCCCCGACCTCGCGGCCGCAAAGGCCCTGGCGCTCTCCATGACGGCCGCCTCCCGTAGTGCGCACACTTACTCCGCTAGCCACTCGGCCCACCCGTCCTACCCCTCGTGGACCCCGCAAACGACTCCCCAGGCCCATCCGTCCTACCCCTCGTGGACCCCGCAAACGGCCCCCCCAGCAGCCGCCCCCGCGCACTATGCCTGCGCTGCCCGCCACACCGCACCCCCTGGGGGTCCCCACTGTTACTTCTGCGGCCAACAGAAGCACCCTCGCCAACGCTGCCCGGCCCGCACAGCGACCTGCAAAGCTTGTGGCAAGAAAGGCCACTTTGCAGCGGTGTGTCAGTCCCGGACGGTCACCGCTATCGCGCCGCCGGTCCCCACGCCTCAGCCGCTCCCTCAATGGGCCCCGCCGTCGGCTTCCCCCGACCCCACGTGCGATCAGTGGGCGCCGCCATCTTTTGCCGCCCCCGCCACTTGTGCCCCATGGGCGCCGCCATCTTCATCCACCACAGCCATGTGCGTTCCATGGGCGCCGCCATTTTGTTCCGACCCCATAACGTGCGCTCCATGGACGCCGCCATTTTACCCACAGGTACTGCGGATGCCGCCATCTCGTCTCCAGGGGCCGCCATCACGGGACACGGGTCGCTACCGCTCCTCGTCGGGCTCATCTGACTCAACCGCCGACCAACCACTGCTCGCCTCCGTTACGCTCGACCAGTCCCGTCCTCGCAACCTGGCACCCTCTTCCACATCGGTGCTGGTCAACGGCCATGTGACCTCCTGCCTCATCGACTCCGGGAGCACCGAGAGCTTCGTCCACCCGGACACGGTAAGGCGCTATTCCCTTGCGATCCATCCCGCCGACCGGCAGATCTCCCTTGCCTCCGGTTCCCACTCTGTCCCGATCCGGGGTTTCTGCCTGGTTAAACTCACTGTACAGGGTGTGGAATTCGACCGTTTCTGTCTGTAAATTCTCCCCGACCTCTGCACTTCACTCTTACTAGGCCTGGATTTCCAGTGCACTCTCCAGAGCCTCACCTTCAAATTCGGTGGACCCCTACCTCCCCTCACCGTTTGCGGCCTCGCGACCCTCAAGGTCGAGCCCCCCTCCCTCTTTGCTAATCTGACTGTGGATTGGAAACCCGTCGCCACCAGGAGCAGACGGTACAGCACCCAGGACAAGGCCTTCATCAGGTCCGAAGTCCAGCGGCTGCTTCGGGAGGGTATCATCGAGGCCAGCAACAGCCCTTGGAGAGCCCAGGTAGTAGTGGTTAAGACCGGGGAGAAGCACAGGATGGTCGTGGACTACAGCCAGACCATCAACCGGTACACGCAGCTCGACGCGTACC
The DNA here is from genome assembly GCF_902713615.1 of Scyliorhinus canicula. Lineage (NCBI taxonomy): Eukaryota > Metazoa > Chordata > Chondrichthyes > Carcharhiniformes > Scyliorhinidae > Scyliorhinus > Scyliorhinus canicula. The sequence goes on from NC_052148.1 coordinate 197,222,201, forward strand.
CCCTCCCCCGCATTTCTGATATGGTCAATCAGATTGCACAGTACCGGGTCTTCTCTACTATTGACCTGAAATCCGCCTACCACCAGCTCCCTATCCGTAAATCGGACCGTCCCTACACTGCCTTCGAGGCGGACGGTCGTCTGTACCAATTTCTGAGGGTTCCCTTCGGCGTCACGAATGGGGTCTCGGTCTTTCAGCGAGAAATGGACCGAATGGTTGACCGGTACGGATTGCAGGCCACCTTCCCGTACCTCGATAATGTCACCATCTGCGGCCATGACCAGCAGGACCATGATGCCAACCTTTATAAATTCCTCCACACCGCATCTCTCCTTAATCTCACGTACAACAAGGAGAAATGCGTGTTCCGCACAGACCGCTTAGCCATCCTTGGCTACGTAGTCCAAAACGGACTACTGGGACCCGATCCCGACCGCATGCGCCCCCTCATGGAGCTCCCAATTCCCCACTGCCCCAAGGCCCTCAAACGCTGCCTTGGGTTTTTCTCTTATTACGCCCAGTGGGTCCCGCAATACGCAGACAAGGCCCGGCCACTTATCCAGTCCACACATTTTCCCCTCTCGGCCGAGGCACAACAGGCCTTCGCCTGCATTTGATCTGACATAGCCAGGGCGGGGATGCACGCCGTAGACGAGACTCTGCCTTTCCAAGTAGAGAGCGACGCTTCAGATGTCGCCCTTGCCGCCACGCTGAATCAGGCCGGCAGACCCGTGGCATTCTTTTCACGCACCCTCCACGCCTCCGAAATTCGGCATTCCTCTGTCGAAAAGGAAGCCCAGGCAATCGTTGAAGCGGTGCGGCACTGGAGGCATTACCTGGCCGGCAGGAGATTCACTCTCCTCACTGACCAACGGTCGGTAGCCTTCATGTTCAACAACACGCAGCGGGGCAAGATCAAGAATAACAGAATCTTGCGGCGGAGAATCGAGCTCTCCACCTTTAACTACGAGATCTTGTATCGCCCCAGCAAGCTCAACGAGCCCCCAGACGCCCTCTCCCGAGGTACATGTGCCAGTGCACAAGTGAACCAGCTCCGTGCCTTGCACGACAGCCTTTGCCATCCGGGGGTCACTCGCTTGTACCATCTGATCAAAGCCCGCAATCTGCCCTACTCCGTCGAGGAAGTACGGACAGTCACCAGAGACTGCCAGATCTGTGTGGAGTGCAAGCCGCACTTCTACCGGCCAGATCGCGCTCGCCTGGTGAAAGCATCCCGCCCCTTTGAACGACTCAGCGTGGACTTCAAAGGGCCCCTTCCCTCCACCGACCGCAACACCTACATCCTTAGTGTGGTCGATGAATTTTCTAGGTTCCCCTTTGCCATCCCATGCCCAGATATGACGTCTGCCACCGTCATCAAGGCCCTGGATTCCATTTTCGCCCTGTTCGGTTTCCCCGACTATATCCACAGTGACAGGGGATTCTCATTCATGAGCGATGAGCTGTGTCAATTCCTGCTCAGCAGGGGTATCGCCTCCAGCAGGACGACCAGCTACAACCCCTGGGGTAACGGGCAGGTAGAGAGGGAGAACGGGATGGTATGGAGGGCCGTCCAGCTGGTCCTACGGTCCAGAAACCTCCCAGCCGCTCGCTGGCAGCAGGTCCTCCCTGACGCGCTCCATTCCATTTGATCACTACTGTGCACCGCAACTAACAGTACACCCCATGAACGTGTTTTTGCCTTCCCTAGGAAGTCCACATCCGGAGTGTCGCTCCCGACTTGGCTCACGACTCCGGGCCCAGGCCTTCTCCGTAGGCATGTACGGCACCACAAGGCGGATCCCCTGGTGGACAAAGTACGCCTTCTCCACGCCAACCCTCAGTATGCCTACGTGGAGTTCCCCGACGGCCGCCAGGACACAGTCTCACTCCGGGACCTGGCTCCCTCAGGTGCCGATCCCATGCCCACACCCCTTCTTGCGCCAACCCCAGCGCCCCCCTATTCGTCCCCATCAGGTCTATCCCTCATCCCCCTGCCCACCCTGGAGGACACGGAAGATTGCGGCTTGCTCTCGGAGTCATCCCGCCAGCAGCCAGCACCAACACCGCCAGCACCTACACCATCGGGGCCATCACCGCCTGTGCCGACGTCACCACCACAGCTACGCCGATCACAGCGGAACGTCCGACCACCGATTCGGCTCAACCTGTAACCTGCTAACCGGATGGACTCTTGATTTTCCTTGTTGGACCCTCTTGTAAATAGCATCCTTTGTATTAGAGTTACATGTCACCCCCGCCGGACTTATTTTTTACAGGGGGTGAATGTGGTGAGATAGTTATGTGTACTGCAGTAGGGGGATGTATGCCTGTACCTGTAATACAGGTTCCTCCGGTCAGCCCCTGCCGGCTAGCTCCGCCCACAGGGAGCTTATGTATAAATGTATGAGAGCTGCTCAGATCCTTAGTCTACTGTTGCAGATGGAGGGACAACATCGTACAGCAATAAAGCCTCTATTGTACTAGTCTCTCGGCTTTGAGTATAATTGTTAGCGCCACACTGGGTTTAAGTCCCACTTCTGGATTTGACCACAGAAGGTGTATGCATAACATGGCCAAACAGGTTGGTTATCATAGAATCATAGGATTTACAGTACAGAAGGAGGCCATTCAGCCATCAAGTCTGTACCGGCCCTTGGAAAGAGCACCCTACTCAAGCCCACACCTCCACCCTATCCCCGTAACCCAGTAACCCCACCTAAACTTTATTTTTGGACACGAAGGGCAATTTAGCCTGGCCAATCCACCTACTCTGCACATCCTTGGACTGTGGGAGGAAACCAGAGCACCCGGAGGAAACCCACGCAGACAGGGGAGAACGTGCAGACTCCGCACAGACAGTGACCCAAGCCGGGAATCGAACCTGGGATCCTGGAGCTGTGAAGCAACAGTGCTAACCACTGTGCTACTGTGCCGCTCATGGTACGCCGCCCAGCAGTTGTAAATCTTTCCCCGTGCTGGCAGATAGTAAAGAGCAGGAGAATTGTTTTATCAGCTATGCTGTAAAAGGCTAACCACTGCATTACCTAGCCGAGTATGATCATGGACCAATCCAATGGAAGTTTATGGTTGCCAATGCCCTTGAAAGGCATTGCTCCTGGAGGAGGAAATCGTTCAGGCAACTGGTAAATTAAACCTTTTGAATAAATTGACTTCTGACATAAAATCCTGTGGAATATTGATGGTGGACATGGAAAGGATGTTTCCTCTTGTTGGAGAATCTAGAACTGGGGTCACTGTTTAAAAATAAGACGAGGAGATGAGGAGAATTTTTTCTCTCAGAGGTTCGAGACTCTGGCAGTGGAAGCAGAGTCTGGATGTGTTTAAGACTGAGCGAGATAGATTCTTGATTAACAAGAAGGCGAAAGGTTATCGGGGTAGACGGGAATGTAGGATTGAGGTTACAATCAGATTAGCCACAATCATGTTGAATGGCGGGATAGGCTCGACGGGCTGAGTGGCCTACTCTAGATGCTAATTCATATGTTTGCTTGAACATATAGCTTTAAGTTTCAGGCTACTGCTAGAGAAGTTTAGAATCAGATAAAGGATGTCAGGGACAGAAAGTGACATGAGCTAATGATTCATTGGGATATTTTAGACATTTACCTTTTCACTAGTAAAGAAAGGAATATTTTACCCTTGAATGTTTGCAGGAATAAGGAGCTCATATATATATGAATTAGGTTATTCTCGGCGATGTAGTCCAGTGCGGAGTTCTGGGGCCCGATCCCGACCGCATGCACCCCTCATGGAGCTTCCCCTCTCCCACTGCCCCAAGGCCCTCAAACGCTGCCTGGGGTTCTTCTCCTACAATGCCCGGTTGGTCCCAAACTATGCGGACAAGGCCCGTCCACTTATTCAGTCCATCCACTTTCCCCTTACGGCCGAGAGCTGATATAGCCAAGGCCGGGATGCACGCAGTAGATGAGACGCAGCCCTTCCAAGTAGAAAGCGATGCATCAGACGTCGCACTTGCCGCCACCCTCAATCAGGCAGGCAGACCCGTGGCATTCTTTTCCCGCACCCTTCATGATTCAGAAATTCGGCACTCATCCGTCGAAAAAGAGGCCCAAGCTATCGTCGAAGCTGTGCGGTACTGGAGGCATTACCTGGCCGGCAGGAGATTCACTCTCCTCACTGACCAATGGTCAATAGCCTTCATGTTTAACAACACGCAGTGGGGCAAGATCAAAAACAATAAAATCTTGCGGTGGAGAATCCAGCTCTCCACCTATAATTACGAGATTTTGTATCGCCCCGGCAAACTCAACGAGCCCCCTGACGTCCTTTCCCGAGGTACATGTGCCAGCGCACAAGTAGACCGACTCCAGGCCCTACACGACAGCCTTTGTCACCCAGGGGTCACACGATTGTACCATCTTGTCAAGACTCGCAATCTGCCCTACTCCGTCGAGGAAGTACGGACAGTCACCAGGGACTGCCAGGTCTGTGCGGAGTGCAAGCCGCACATCTACTGGCGGGACTGTGCGTGCCTGGTGAAGGCCTCCCGCCCCTTTGAACGCCTTAGCGTGGATTTCAATTAAGGGCCCCTCCCCTCCACCGACCGAAACACATATATTCTCAGTGTGATCAATGAGTACTCCAGATTCCCCTTCGCCATCCCATGCCCCGATATGACGTCTGGCACCATCATCAAAGCCCTAAACGCAATCTTCGCTCTGTTCAGTTTCCCCGACTACATCCACAGTGACAGGGGATCCTCATTCATGAGTGATGAGCTGCGTCAGTTCCTGCTCAGCAGAGGTATCACCGCCAGCAGGACGACCAGCTATAACCCCCGGGGAAACAGGCAGGTAGAGAGGGAGAACGGGACGGTATGGAGGGCCGTCCAACTGGCCCTACGGTCCAGGAACCTCCCAGCCTCTCGCTGGCAGGAGGTCCTCCCTGATGCACGACACTCCATCCGGTCACTACAGTGAACCGCTACGAATAACAAGTGTCTTTTTGCCTTCCCCAGGAAGCCTATATCCGGGGTGTTGCTCCCCACTTGGCTCGCAGCTCCAGGACCGGTCCTGCTCCGTAGGCACGTCTGACTCCACAAGGCGGACCTGTTGGTGGATCGGGTGCACTTGCTCCATGCCAACCCCCAGTATGCCTATGTGGCGTACCCCGACGGCCGCCAAGATAATGTCTCCCTCAGGGACCTGGCACCAGCAGGTTCCACCCATACACACTTCTCCAGCCCGGCGCCACCCTCCCCTCCCCCGGCGCTCCCAACATTAACCCCACCAGGACCATCCCTCCTTCCCCTGCCCACGCCAGAGGATGAAGAGGATTTCGGCACACTCCCGGAGTCATCCAACATCAGGCCACCATCGACATCGCCGCCACCGCTATGTCGCTCCCAGCGGAACGTCAAGGCACCAGACCGGTTGAATCTCTAACTGACTTTCAAAGGACATTTTTTCTTCTTTTCCCTGATAAAACACTGTACATAAATTCACTACTGTATATAGTTCTCCACCACCCCTGCTGGACTCATTTTTAACAGGGGGTGAATATGGTAAACCACTGTTACACCTGTATTAGGTGCTGTAAGGTAGGATCTGATGTATTAGGTGATGTAAGGTAGGATCTGATGTATTAGGTGATGTAAGGTAGGACCTGTACTACAGGTTCTCCGGTAGCCCCTGCCTGCTGGCTCCGCCCAATAGGAGGAGAGTGTCCTCTATTCAGCAGCCATTTCGCCAGCTGCTGTGGGAGGCCACACATCTTACTGCAATAAAGCCACAGTTGTATCCAACCTTAGTCTTTGTACAATTGATCGTGCATCACAGGGATAGGGCGGGACGAGTGGGCCTAGTTAGGGTGCTCTTTTGGTGCAGACTCAATGGTCCGAAAGGCCTCCTTCTACACTGTAGAGATTTTATGTCCATGTCGACATTGATATTTTCTGGCAGTTGCCAGTAGAAAATTGATGCTGTTACCTTGGTCTTGTCCTTTAGAGAGGAAGAAAGTCCAAAATAAAAAATATATACGAGTTACCATTTGCCTGCAAGTATTCTTATATTAATGTCTTATATAATGTCTATCTTTAAGGAACCTTCGAGACACTCGTGGTACCATTTAGATAACTTTGTGGGTTCATGACGGTATTGGAAAAGGACAATGGTGGTGAAGTTTATGAGCAGATCTCCCGTGAAAGAGCTGCAGAAATCCTGGATAAATAGCATAAAAGGTGCTGATTTATGCAGTTTCCGTGGCTTTTCCACCAAAATGATATAGGACGAGTGGGAACAGTATGGTGGACGTTCACCCAAGCAATAGCCCAAAATGATGACATCACATTCTTCCCATCATTCATTGGCAATCCTACCTGATCTCCATTCAAATTGCCCCTTCCCCTATCTGGACTTATATGCATCTGTGTCTACTTCACGGTGCAGATTTGAAAGAAAGAAACTTAATGATATCATGCGTGAATTTATAGACATTCCCTAATTTCAGCATGTGCCAATGTTTGATATTAGTCTGAGCATGAACATTTACAGACAGCCACGTAACAATTACTAACTGACAGTGACTCAAACGTGGATCCCTTTAATCGACACAGGAGCCAGGCTGTCTGCAAGTTGGAATTTGTAAAGTAGTAGGAGCTATGGAATACAAAATTGCTCTCAACTTTGATGAAGCTGTTCCTTTTTTTTCATTCAGCCTTGCATTTTAACAAACACTAAAGTGAAAGGGGCACTTTTGATTGTGTCTGGTAGTCCATTTTGCATCACTCCCAGTTTTTATTTCCATGGTTGTCTTGCTGCCGCCTATTTTACACAATCCCACAAAATCGAAATTACCTCACGCCTTTATTGAAATGGTCAGTCCAAAGTCAAAGATCTGTTAATTGTTAACTCGCCTGTTAGAGTGCCACTGGTTGAATGGATTATTGTGTGTTTGATGATATTTGGACATATCCTTCATTTTTATACAAAAGCAAAATATGGAAGATGCTGGAAAAGTGAAAGAAAGCTGGAAATACTCAACGGATCCGGCAGTATCTTCTCATGCAAGGACACAGGTCGGAAACGTTTTGCGTTGTTTCTCAGATGCTGTAGACCTGCAGAAAGCTTCCAGTTGTCATCTGTGTTCTTATGCATGAAATAGAACCGTAGAATTCCTACTGTGGAGAAGGAGGCAATTCAGCCCATTGGGTCTGCACCGACCCTCTGAAAGTGCACCCTACTGAGGCCCACTCTCCCACCCTAAATCCATACCCCTGGAACCCCATCTAATCTGCACATCTTTGGACTGTGGGAGGAAACCGGAGCACCCGGAGGAAACCCATGCAGACATGAGGAGAATGTGCAAACTCCACACAGGCAGTGACCCAAGGCCAGAATTGAACGCAGGTCATTGAGAGGCAGCAGTGATAATCACTGTGCCACTGTGCTGCCTACAACATTTAACAACACAATATGGACTTCTGGTGGCAGCCATGAAGTGAGAGGTCGCTTATATAAGATGGCTCCTGCCGGGGATTTGATTTTTGGCCATTTTTGCCCATTTAACGGGTGCTGTGCAGGTGATAAAGTGATATAATTGAACAGTTTAGAGTCCTTCTTCGGTGTGGGATGTCTACAGGTTTCCACACGAGGTGTGTGTTGATTAAAGGGCCCTCATCGCACTCAGAAGGCCCGCAGGAGTGGAGAAAATGGTGGCAGTCTCTGCGTCGTCGTTGCCCCTTCAATGGACGACACAGAGGATGAAGGAGTTGTAATGGAAAAAGCAAAGACAGGCGGTCATGGACCATCTGGCAAAAGTGATTGAGCCAACTCGGGCATCTCTGGGTAGGGTGGAACTGCGGTTGTAGACACGGAACCCGATGATCCAGAAGGTGGAGGAGACGATCTGGGATCATGATGATCGGATCGCCTCCTTGGAGGCGAAGGTGCGATGTTGGCAAAGGGGCAGAAAACATGGAAGGCCAATGTCGGTGGCCTGGAGAATTGCATAGGAGGGCATAGGAGGTGCGAAGGTCACAGTCTATGTGGCAAAGATCTTCAGGCAGCTGGTGGAGGAGGGGTTTTTTTGCACGCCCTCCCTAAGTGGACCAGACCCAGCGGTCATTGTGAAAGAATTCCAGATCTGGGGAGCGATCGTAGTCCGGCTCTACAGGTACTTAGACAAAGAAAAGATCCTGAGGTGGGTTAGGAAAACACGAGAGTGCAGGTAGGAGGGCCACACCATCAGAATTTACCAAGGCATGGGAGCAGAACTGGCAAAAATGCAGGCGTGGTTTAATAAGGCCAAAGCGGCTCTTTATAGGAGCAAAGTGAGGTTCGGAGTGGTGAACTCAGCTCGACTGCGGGTCACATTTGGGGACAGAGACCATTATTTCGACATGCCGGAGGAGACAAATTACTTTGTTGAGGAGAAAGGACTGGTGTAAATCTGAATGTAATGAATGGTTTTACCTGCACGGTGGAGTTTCAGCTTTGAAAATATTATTAGGGGCTGGTTTAGCACAGGGCTAAATCGCTGGCTTTTAAAGCAGACCAAGGCAGGCCAGCAGCACGGTTCATTTCCCGTACCAGCCTCCCCGAACAGGTGCCAGAATGTGGCGACTAGGGGCTTTTCACAGTAATTTCATTTGAAGCCTACTTGTGACAATAGGCGATTTTCAAATCATTTCATTTTCATTTCATTTCATTATTTGTTGTATTTTTCAAGCTTCTGCTATATCTGTAATCCTGTATTTGGGCTATGGGCTTTTCGGCATTTTAAAGTGTTGTTGGAAACGGTTAGAAATAAATGGATGCAGGGATAGGTTGGTATAATGTTCAATATTAAACTTGGTTCGATAGGGGGGCTGCATGTGAAATCATTGAATATATAACTTGCATTTTCCCCCAGGTGGGGAGAATTTTGCTAGCAGAGATGCTAGCTAACGGGAGTGAAGTGGGGACGAGAGCTACAGCTGGTTACCTGGGCGATGGAGGCGGTTTTCCTTGTTTGTTGAGGTAACAAGCCACGGCTGGTTGGGTTTTCTTTGTTTGTGATGGGCGGGCAGAGGGGGTTGCTGGTGGGACAGGGTGTGGTGGTATAACTAGGAGGTTTATGGTACCTATCTGCCATTGGTGCCGAGCACTCACTGCCCGTTGGCTCAGGTCGGTCATGTGCCTCTCTGCTGATTGGTTGAGGCTAGTCATGTGACTGCTCACCCATTGGCCGAGAGGCAAGTAGTCCCGCCTACGAGGCGGGGTATAAGAACCCATAGGACCTGGCAGTCGGTCTTTCTCTGTAAGTCGACTACCGGGCACACAACTAGTTGATTAAAGCCTGATATTTGGAACTTCTTCACGACTCGAGTCCAATTGATGGTACATCACAGGGGAAGGCTGTTGGTTTGGTGTTCACGGGGAATGGGAATGGGAAGGGGTGACGGGCGGGGTTAGGGGAGGAGAGGCAGGCTGCTGAGGATTAAGGTTGTTTTGTTGATCTTCTCATTTGAGTGGGGGGTTGGCGGAGCCACCTTGGGTAGGCCAAGAGTCTGGGTGAGGCGGGGCTCTGTCGGACTTCCTTGTGGTGTCGATAGGCTCCAGGTGATCAGGGTAGGTGTGGGGAGGGGGTGTCGCACCCGACCAGACTGGTCACTTGGAACATAAGGGGGGTTAAATAGGCCTGTTAAAATATCTCAGGTGGTCGCCCATTTAAAAAAATTTGAAGGAAAGCGGATGTTGTTTTCTTCCAGGAGGCACATCTAAGAGTTCAGGACGAGGCGAGGCTGAGGAAGGGGTGGTGGAACACGTGTTCCATTCGAGCTTTGACACAAGGACGTGAGGGATTGCGGTGCTGATTAATAAGAGGGTGGCTTTTCTGGTGGGTAAGATAGTGGTGGATTCAGGGGGTAGGTATGTGACGGTGAATGGGGTGTTCGAGGGGACTCGACAGAGGTTGGTGGAATCTATTCTGGTGGTGGACCGTCAATACTCTGCTACCCCAGTAAGAAGTCTGACAACATCAGGTTAAAGTCCAACAGGTTTATTTCAAACACGAGCTTTCGGAGCACTGCTCCTTCCTCAGGTGACATTTTCAGAGTATGGGGAGAAGGCCAGACATTTATTGGCTCACCAGCTGAAGCAGCAAGCAGCCTCTCAGGAGATAGGTCCGGTTAAGGACCTGGAGGGAAGATTATTTGCTGATCCAGAAAAAGTCAACGGGTATTTGGGACCTTTTACCAGGGTTTGACTCTTGCAGGTCAGAGTTCTGGTTGAAAGTTTGACTATGGCACAGTTTATGGATAGTTTAGATTTCCTGGTGGTGGAGAGGGAAAGAGTGCAGGGGATGGAGGCTCCACTTGGGCTGGAGGAAATGATGAAGTGTATTTGCTCTGTTAAGTCTGGCAAGGAACCAGGCCCAGACGGATTCCCAATGGAATTTTACAGAAGGTTTGCGTCGGAACTGTGGCTGCATTTGCTGGACATATTTAATGATTCATTGTCCCGGTGAGTACTGCCGGCCACATTGGCACTGGCTTCCATTTCCTTAATCCTGAAGTAGGATAAAGATTCTAAAGAGTGTGAGTCTTATCGGCCCTTCTCTCTGTTGAATGCCAATGCAAAGCTGTTGGCGAAGATGTTGGCAACTCACTTAGAGGGGTGTCTGTCAGGAGTAATTTCCAAGGATCAGACAGGGTTTGTTAAGAGTTGCTGACTTTGGCTAACATCAAGGGCTGAGCGGAGGTAATGATCTCCATGGATGCGGACAAAGCATTTGACCGGGTGGAGTGGGGTACTATTTTGAAGTACTGGGGCGGCTTGGCTTTGGCCTAGGTTCATCTCATGGATTAGACTGGTGTACAGGGCCCCCACTGCGAGCGTTTGCACCAATACATTAAGCTTGGGATCCTTTCAGTTGTATAGGGGTACAAGACAGGGATGTCCACTTACCCTGTTACTTATTACTTTTGTCATGTGAGAGTACCTTTAAGAAATGGGGGTTTATAAAATACCTGTAGTGGATGTACCTTCAAGAAATGGGTGTTTATCAGTGATGTCAGAGTGTGGGTGTTTATCAGTGATGTCAGAGTGTGGGTGGAGCTGGGCTGTCTGTCAGCTTTTCACTTTCGTTTTAGGCTGTCTGCTACGGGGTGTGTTTATTTTCGTTTTGGATTTGGAGAAGCTGCAGTCACAGCAAGATATGTATGAATCTCAACAAGCTAAAGAATGTTCATTTGGTGATTTTAAAGTAGTAACTGCTCTCTGTAGAGAAGTTAAACCTGATGTCTTTCTGTAAAAAGAGTTATTTTCTGTCTTATGGATGTTTCAAGGAAAGATCAAGAGTTACTTATGGAGTACTGTGTCCTTTGGGGGATTTATTGGCATTGACAGTTGTTATGCTGTTTACTGTGGGTTTATAAAGTGTTAACTGGTTTCATAAATAAACATTGTTTTAATTTAAAAGTACTTTAACGCTCTGTTGCACCACACCTGTAAGGTAGGCCCGTGTGCTCCCCATAACCACAATCTATTAAAGGTTGTGGGTCAGGTGAACTTCATGATACACTTTGGGATTCTCTAATCCCTGGCCCATAACACTTTGGCATTTCAGCCATTGCCTATCCCACTTAGGTCATCAACTGGGTGGAAGGGTGTAGCGAGGGGGGGAGGGGGGCGGGTAGGGAGCATCGAGTGTCCCTTTATATGGACGACTGGCTGTTGTATATCATGGACTCTTTCTCCAATGTGGTAAAAATAATGGCGGTATGGTTCTTTTTCAGGTTATAAGCTCAATGTGGGCAAGAATGAGTTGTTTCCGGTGAAACCTCTAGGGAGGGAACACATCTGGAGAGATTACTGTTTTGAAAAGCCAGGTCTAGTTTTAGGTACCTGGGGTTATGGGTGGCTCATGATTGGAGCTTGCTGCACAAGTTGAACCTGGCCAGTCTGGTAGAAGGAGTGAAGGTGGATTTGAAAAGATTTTGTTTTTAAAATTTAGAGTACCCAATTCATTTTCTCCAATTAAGGGGCGATTTAGTGTGTCCAATCCACCTACCCTGCGCATCTTTGGGATTGAACCCCACGCAAACACGGCGAGAATGTGCAAACTCCACACGGACAGTGACCCAGAGCCTGGATCGAACCTGGGACCCGTGTTTGCATGGGTTTCACCCCCACAACCCAGAGGTGTGCAGGGTATTGTGGGAATCTGCAAGGCAGCCATATTGCTGTGCACCAACTGACTACCCACCTTGGCCCAGGTAATTTGGACATTCTGAATTCTGAAAATTGAAATTGAAAATTGAAAATCGCTTATTGTCACAAGTAGGCTTCAAATGAAGTTACTATGAAAAGCCCCTAGTCGTCACACTCCGGCGCCTGTTTGGGGAGGCTGGTATGGGAATTGAACCGTGCTGCTGGCCTGCCTTGGTGTGCTTTCAAAGCCAGCGATTTAGCCCTGTGCTAAACCAGCCCCTTCTGAATTCTCCCTCTGTGTACCCAAACAGGCACTGTAATATGGCGACCAGGGACTTTTCACAGTAACTTCATTGGAGTGTTAATGTAAGCCTACTTGTTACAATAAAGATTATTTTTAAGAAAAGGTGGTGGGGTTCCCAGGTATCTGATGCTCTTGTCCTTCTAGATGGTAGTGGTCATGATTTGGAAGGTGCTGCCTAAGGAACCTTGTTTGCTTACTGCAGTGCATCTTGTAGATGGCACACATGGCTGCCACTGTTCGTCAGTGGTGGAATGTTTGTATTATTATTATGTTTCAGCAGAATGTCACCAGCCGTATGGGTACCCCACCCCACCACGGCCCGCACCCCACCCTTACCCTCCACTCAATATCCTCTACATTCAACCCACCACCCCCACACCGTACCCTCCATCCCCAACCAGCTGCCACCCGCCGGCAGGGAATCACGCAGACCACAGTAGCCCATACAGGGGGTGGCAGAAGGGGGCCATGGAGCATACCGTTGGCAAGTGCAGCATCAGCCAATGGTACCCCCGGCAGCAGGTAAGGGCACCAGGACCAGACGCTCCCACAGTGCCTGGCACTGATGGGGCCAGGGGTGTGGAGATGTAGGGACATGCGGGGGCAGGGTCCACAGTGCCAACTGGGGCCACCGTGTAACCCATTGGACTTGTTTGGGTACGGGGGGTACGCAACATGCAAATATCTCAGCCTTTCGCCCTCTACAGACAATGGGTATTGGAATTCACCCAGCAATGGTGACCTTCCTCCTAGTCGCCGCAGCCCTGGGAGATGCACTGAGGCTGTACGAGCTGCTCGAGGAGGAGGAAGCTACAGCAGCGGAGCCTGCCCCAGAGCCACAGGAGGCCTCGGGTGTAGCAACAGCACCTGTCATTCAAGGTCCTGCCAGACCAGCCATGCCGTCAAAGGCTCTGACTGAGCAGAGAGACAGTGCAACATATCTGCATGATCAGGGTGGACCCGGCACTGCGGGCCGTCACGGTGATGGTCGTCCTGAACTTCTACACCACAACGACCTTCCAGGGGCCGAATGGGGACATCTTCAGAATGTCAAAGAGCTCGGTGTAGAGGTGCATCTGCACCATCATGGAGGCCCTCCATGCCCAATTGGCACAATACATCCATTGCAACATGGACCAAACCCAGCAGTATGTCCGTGAAGCAGGGTTTGTGGCCATCGCTGAGTAGCCCCATGGTCCAGGGGGTCATCGATGGGATGACTGTCGTTCTGCGAGCACCTGCAGATAACAGGCCGCAGAAAGGGGTTCCACTTGATGAACATTCAGCTGGTGCGCATCAGATGCACATCATGCATGTCTGCGCCTGATACCCGGGCAGTGTGCCTTCATCCTGGCACACTCCACAGTTCCTGGCCTCTTCATGACGTCCCCCCCAGCTGTGGGTTGGCTCTCCTGGCGACAGGAATTATTCACTGCAGCGGTGGCTGAAAGCACCTATCCGGAAGCCACCGACCGACGCAGAGACCCGCTGCAACGCCACCCATGCCGCAACCAGGAGCGTGACCGAGTGGTGCTTCGGCCTCCTGAAGATGCTGTTCAGGTGCCTGGAATGCCTCGGAGGGACCCTACAGTATGGCGTTGGGTGGGTCTTCCACATTGTGGTGACCTGCTGTGTCCTCCACAGCATCGTGATGTGGAGGGGTGATGTGGAGGGGTGATGGAGGAGGAAGGTGAATGACAGGCCTCGTCCAATGCAGAGAATGTGGGTGAGGGCGAGGATGGGTGAGGGTAGGCACGGGAGGTCGCACAACGTGTGGGCCTGGAGTGACGCGCATGGGGCGCTCGGATCGCCTTCCGGTTCACCGACTAGTGGGGCACTGGCCAGGGGTACGGTCATCGTATCCCACCGCCCACCATCCCCCCCCTCCCCAGTCCCCACCATGAACACCATCCTGCCCCCTCTCCCCCATCCCCGCTTGCAACCCGCTCCGTGATTCCTACCTGCCTCACTATAGGGTGAAGGCCCTGGGTTGGCAGTAGATAGCGGGTCTGATCCATGGGATGGAGGATGATGACAACTCACCCTGCAATGAGCTCTGGTGCTCAGCATCATTTGCCAACATCTGGCCATCTGGATGATGCCTGCATGCGAGCTGCCCATTCCATCGCACAGTCCCATCGGATCCCTGGGGTGGCGGAGGTGGAGACTGTGGAGATGCGGGAGGGGGGTGAGTGTGATGGAGTTGGGACACAGGGGTGGTGAGCTGGCTGAACTGTGCACCCTGCGCCCTCTCTGCAGCAGGCTCAGAGCAGCCCACCCTACACACCCTCTGACGGAGCACTGAGGCAGGTTGTAACGTTGTGCACAGGTGTTTAATGTGAACAAATATATACAAGTTTGTTTGTGCCCTCGCCCCTGACACTATACTGTACCCTGCACCCATGCCAACTTAACTGCTGTCTACTTTTCTGGCCTTACGCGCCCTAAACCCTACGCCTAGGTGGACTCCCAGAGTGTATAGCAGGAGTAGAGGTGGTCTGCTGTAATTCCCGCCCTGTGACCTGGGCCCGTTGGCAGCCATCTTCTGGGGTGACTGGGCCTGGATGGGTCCAGCTCCTGCTCGGGTGTCCCAGGTGGCATGGTGCCATCAGTACTGCTCGCTGCCCATGTGATGCGCCAGGGACGGGAGGAGACAGTCCGAGGTGCTGCAGTGTTCCGGCCCCTCCTTGTGGGAGGCACGGCACAGGCCCTATCACCTCCTCCTCCCTCGGGGTGCCCGATGACTCCTGGGCTACTCCACGGGACAGGGGTGCGAGCGGAGCTAACCACTGAGGCTCCCCCAGCACCTGGTGCTGCCAGTTATGGAGACCCGCTCTCGTCTCGACCAGGGTGACTCGGTGGCACAGTGGTTAGCACTGCTGCCTCACAGCTCCAGGGTCCCGGGTTCAATTCCAGCCTCGGGTGACTGTGAGGAGTTTACACTTTCTCCCCGTGTCTGCGTGGGTTTCCTCCGGGTGCTCCGGTTTCCTCCCACAGTCCAAAGATGTGCAGGTTAGGTGGATTTGCCATGCTAAATTGCCCTTTGTGTCCAAAAGGTTCGGTGGGGTTACTGGGTTACGGGGATAGGGTGGAGGTGTGGGCTTAAGTAGAATGCTCTTTCCAAGGGCCAGTGCAGACTTGATGGGCCGAATGGCCTCCTTCTGCACTCGCAGTCAGGGAGCACATGGAGTGGACCACCTCCGTCTGGGTCTGTGCCATATCAGTCAGTAACTGCGCCATCTCCTTCTTTGACTGGGCCCCCTCCCTCTGTGTCTATGCTATGCCGGCCAGAGTCTGGGCAATGCCACTCTCAGCCATGGCCCACTCTGACTGGGCCACACTCTGGAGCATCGCTGCTAGGTCAAGGTGGCTCAGTTACATGGCTGCCTGTGATAGGGCAGCACTGTCCTGGGCCTCGGCCACCGTCAGCACAGATTGCCCCAGGCCTTGGGCATATTGACCCATGGCCAAAACCTTTGCCCCCAAGGTTTCCACCGTGTATGCCACCTGTGCACTGTTGGCCAGGGTGGCGTGCATGGTGGCGCCAGCTCTTGCTCCTACACGTTGTTGGACTCCTCCAACTGCTCGCTAAAAACCCCCATGTAGTCCCTGGTTCTGTGACTGCATCTCCACGATCCAGACACCGGAAACCCATGTGGATGGCACCTCGCCCCTGGACTCGGCCACAACCGTCTGTCTCCTCGGGGATTCCTACCTCCACCTGCTGTACCAGTGCATGTGTGTGGTGCGCACCAGATAGTGCCCCAGGAGCCTCTTCACTAAGGTGCCCAACCGAGGTGAGTGTCTCTGGGATGGTGGAGGGTGTTGGAGACAGCTGTGAATGGTGTTCAGTGTCTTCCCCAGGCTCGAGCTTTGGAATGTCTCGGGATGCGGATTGAGGGCTCCTGTCCGTGTCGATCTCAGGGTTTGGGGGACGGGGACACCAGAAGGGCCCGTCCCATCATCAGCAGCTCCTGCAAGACACAAGACACATGATTGAATCGTAGGCCGGGAGGGGGAGTGTGGGTGTGTGGATAGGGTGGAATGGGTGTGGGGGTAGTAGGTTTGGGGGGATGTGTGGGAGTGGCGGTGGGCTGGGGTTGGGTGGAGGGTGGCGCTGGTGGAGTGACATACCTGCCATGGGGAACTGCAACTCAGCGAGGTCTCACTTCCTCGCCTGATGCCGACCTCCGCCCGGGAGACTGCTTTTCCCTTGGGCCCTCCGACCACGTCCAGTGACATCTGTTCTGCGGCAGTGAGGCAGGTCCATCGATCCCCCTCCAGTCTTCTCTCGCTCTCAGCGGTTGAGTGCGGCCTTCTCCTGGGTGGGTGGGGGCGGGGGGGGTGTGGGGAGGGGAGGTGGGAAACAGAAAATGCATGCAGCCCAGGGGGTGGGAAGCTGGTGGCTTCAGTGGCCAAGGCATCCGGCCATGGCGGCCGGTATGGGTACCGGCTTGTGGTGCAGAGTGGGGGTTCGGCCGCCCTCCGGGTGGGGGGGGGGGGGGGGAGGGGGGGGGTGGGGTTACAGATGTGTGGGACGGGGGTTGGTGCAACTCACCCTGGCCGCCCTGAGGAGGTTGTGCAGTTTCTTTCAGCACTGCTGGCCGGATCTGATGGCGTTGCCCACGGTGCTGACCACCTCTGCCACCTCTGCCCTTGCCTGGCGAACGGTGACGGTTGGCAGCCCCCTTCGCATGCTGGAGCACAGGGTCGCCCGCCTCTCCTCCACAGGGTCCCGCAGCGTTTCCAGTTCCACATTGGTAAATATTGGTGCTGCTCCCCTCGCTGCCATCTTGTTGGCTGGGATGGTGTGTGTGGGGAGTGAAGTGTGTATATGTGGCTGTAGCTTGTCAGCTGCCTGAGTGTCAATCCCGAACCCGGCGAATCTGGCACCATTTCTTCACTGGTATTGACCGTGCTCCAGGTGGCGCCGATCATTGAATTTGGCCAGATGCCACGCCAGTTTTGCTGTCGCAAAAGTCCACTAATCCTGCCGCGGTGTCAGGAACGAAGAATCCGGCTCACATTCTGATTGAAATGGAGTCGTCATATGAGATCTGGGAGAGGGAGGGGATAGACATGGTTCAGGGATTTGTTCATGGAGGACAGGTTTGTGGGGCTGGAGGAACTGCTGGAAAAGTTCCATTCCGGGGGAATGGGTCTAGATATCTGCTGGTCATTGACTTCAGGAAGCAAAATACTGTACAAACCCCTGTCAGCATCAATGGGGCTGAGGTGGAAATGGTTAAAAGCTTCAAATTCCTAGAGGTGCACATCACCAAAAATCTGTCCTGGTCGACGCTATCACCACCAAAGCACAACAGCGCCTATAGTTCTTGAGGAAACTAAGGAAATTTGGCATGTCCACATGGACTCTTACCAAGTTTTCCAAATGCACCATAGAAAGCATCCTATCGGGCTGAATCACAGCCTGGTATGGCAACTGCTCGGCCGAAGACTGCAAAAAACTTCAGAGAGTCGTGAACACAGCCCAGTCCATCACACAAACCTGCCTCCCATCCATGGACTCCATCTACACCTCCCGCTGCCGGGGGAAAGCGGGCAGCATAATCAAAGATCCCTCCCACCCGGCTTACTCACTTTTCCAACTTCTTCCATCGGGCAGAAGATACAGAAGTCTGAGAACACGCACGAACAGACTCAAAAACAGCTTCTTCCCCACTGTCACCAGACTCCTGAATAACCCTCACATGGATTGACCTGATTAATACTACACCCCTGTATGCTTCGCCCTATGCCGGTGTTTATATATTTACATTGTGTACCTTGTGTTGCCCTATAATGTATTTTCTTTTTCTTTTCTTTTCATGCACTTAATGATCTGTCTGAGCTGTTCGCAGAAAAATATTTTTCACTGTACCTCGGTAAATGTGACAATAAACAAATCCGATCCAATCTACAGGCACAGAACTTGGTTCGGAAGGAACTCTCTACGTTTCCTTGGTTGTCGCCCCCTTCTCTGATGGATAAGAGTGTCTTTGGGTGAGATTGGGGAAGGGACGATTTCAGATATTTATGGGCAATTGATGGACAGGGAGAGGGCTTCACTGGAGGAAATAAAGGGAAAATGGGAGGAAGAGTTGGGTTGTATATTTGAGGGAGGGATGTGGAATGAGGCTTTACACAGGGTAAATTCTACCTCCTCCTGTGCACTACTCAATTTGATTGAGTTTAGAGTGGTGCATAGGGCTCACATGACTAGGACCCACATGAATGGGTTCGTTCCGGGGGTGGAGGATAGATGTGAGCAACGTCCAAGGGGACCCGTGAACCACTCGCATTGGCCCTGCCCTAAGTTGGTGAAGTTCTGACTTTCTTCAAAACTATGTTCTTCAAAACTATGTGGGGCTGACGGTGGTGATCTTTGGGTTATCGGATGAGCCAGGAAGGGAAGAAGGCCTTTGCCTTATTGATAACCTGGAGAAGGGTTCTGCTTGGATGACGAGCATTGGAGCTGCCTAAAGTGACCACATGGTTTGTGGACCTGGCGGAGATTTTGCACCAGGAAAAAAAATCCAGCCATCAGATGGTTGGAGGACGGGTTTGATTCGAGGTGAAGACCATTTATTTCCTTCCTTAAAAAAGGGTCTGTGCCACATCAGCCACGCTCCTCCAATGGAACCTGTTGGATGAAGGTAAAGCCTTCTGGTGTCGGAAAGTATGGAGTCTCCAACTGTCCAAAGTTCTGCATTTTTTTCCGGTAAAACTTTATCAAATAAACCCCCCGAATGTGTAAAAAAAAAATGAATAAAATAAATGAATAAACCCCCCCCCGAACTTGTAAAACAAAAAGCTGCTATGGTTTAAAAAAAAGCGGCCGCACTGTGCATGCACAGCGATGATCTGGCACGCATGCGCAGTGCGGCCACATTTTGTTTTACTTGTTCGTGGCCATTTTGAAGGCCGCTTGCAGCTGCCGTTTTTACAGCCGGCTGCTGCTGTTGCGTGCAGATTTGCGCGATCGGGAGCGCCGCGACAGATTGGTCCGCGTCCCTCCCAACACCCGCCCGCGACCCACCCGCGGGTCGCACCCCCACGTTTGACAATGCCTGGTCTCGGGCCAAAACCTCGCGACATTTATAAGAATTATTTGTAATTCACTTATGTTGCGAACCGGGTCGAGGGTGGCTGGAATTGACTGTACACTCGCTCACGGTGTCATAACAATGTCTTAATTAAAAACAGAAATTGGGTCATGATGTTACTGCTCTGAGTCTAAACTTCTGGTTTGAGTTACAGCAGGTGAGCAGCAGGACAAACTCAGGTCTGGCCGTTGGCAGATTGCAAGGCATCCTAAATTTTACCCTTTGTCCTGCTCTGTACCATCATTAAGCTATCTTCCTAATTCTGTTTCTGTGGAATTGGAAATAAAAGTTAAAGATTCACAGCTATTAATCAAGTCACAGTTCTCTCCACTCACACACCCTTTTTTTTTAATAAGTTGTTTTCTTTCCCCCTGCACATTTTTTTCCTTTTCACCTCAAGGCTCTGGCTCCAGCCAAGCTACAGTTTCCTGCCTGTTGGCTCTCCTATCATAACACATCCAAATGACTGTTCTTCAAACACAAATTTTGGTGATGGCTGTAAGCCATTTGACCAGCCTGATCGTATTTGAACTAATACGTCTTTTTTTATTTGTTTGTGAAATGTGGGCATTACTGGCAAGGCCACATTTTTTTTGTCTATCGTTACTTGCCCTTGAGAAGGTGCTGGAGAACCGCCTTCCTGAACTGCTGCGGTTCATGTGGTGCTGGAGTGAGTGAATGTTGAAGGTGGTGGATTGGGGTGCCGATCAAGTGGGCTGCTTCAACCTGGATGGCGTCAAGCTTCTTTAGTGTTTTAGGATCTACGCGAGTATTCCATCACGTTCCTGACTTGTGTATCATGGAAGATTGACAGGCTTTGGGAATCAAGAGGGTAGTTACTCGTCACACAATTCCCGGCCTCTGACATGCTCTTGTAGTCACAGTATTTAAATACCTGGTTCAGCTAATTAACCAGAATATTGATTCAGCTGTTATCTGGTGAATTGTCAGATACTTTGACCAGTTTATTATTAAAATGTTTGCCAAGGTGCCCTTACTTATGAGACAAACAGAGGACATAAAGGTTCGCGGGTTAACCTAATTTTATTCACAAATAACTCTCAAATCTCTTGTCCAAAACAACCCTTAATTCTATTACGAAACAGATCTTAACTCTCAATAGAACAACTCTTAATCCTCTTATAAAATGACTCTTAACTCTCAATAGCTATCAATAACATTCAATAGCTATCTGTCTGAGACTATGAATACTGAATTCCACCAGCTCTCCATCTCAGGGTCTTCTTCACCAAGGTTGATCTTGCACGTTCTCTTTAGTCATCACAGGGTTACAGGGGTCAGGTCCAGTCTTCGTTGGAGATGGTCTTCAGGCATCCCTTCCTATCCCCCTCCCCCACACTCTTTGTGCCCTTCCAGAAGATTCTCTGCCCTTCAGCCAATGAGGTCACTTGGTGGGGGTCGCAACACCCAATGGAGTTGCCGGTTCCAAATCTGTAGGACGTCAAGAACGTGCCAGGGGTCCATCTTTAGGAACATTGTCCACACGTAACCTTATTCCACATGTGGTAACGGCGGGAATCTGAGGTGCCAGAGAATCTGGCTGAATCTGGTGAATACACAACAATCGTCCTTATTTGGATAGGGCCAATTATCCCCAATCCCAGTTTGCAGGACAAGTCCAGACCTGCCCTGACATGCCTGTCTCTGACTAATGTATTCAAACTTGGCCTGTCCAAATTTCCAACAGTCCTGGCTGTGGTGGCTGTTGGCTGTGGTTTAATTTAGAATGCCCAATTCTGTGTTGGGCCTATGATTCAGGCCCTTGGCCATCTGGCCACACAGAGATGGTAATGGCATTGAATGTTAAGGGGAAATTATTAGCTTCTCTCTTGTTTAAGATGTTTATTGCCCAGCACCTGCGTAGCACAAATGTTACCTGCCACAGATCTGCTGTCTGAGTGTTTTTTTTAGGTCCTGCTGCTTGTGGGCATGGTCAGCTTCATTATCTGAGGAGTTGTGAATGCAACTGAACACTGTGCACTCATCAGCAAACATTCTGATTTCTCACCTCTTGAGGGAGAGTAGGTGAAGCAGCTGAAGATATGAACCCCCCCCCCCCCAATTCCCATTGACTTTGATTTTGTGAGGGTTCCTTGATGCCACACTTGGTCAAATGGTGCCCTGATATCAAGGGCTGTAACTCGCACCTCACTTTTGGAATTCGGCTCCTTCTTCCAGGCCTGGACCAAGGCTGTAATGAGGTCAGGAGCTGAGTGGCCCTGACAGAACCCAAACTGAGCGTCCGTGAGCTGGTTATTACTGAGTAGCTGTCTTTTGATAGCGCTGCTGATGACACCATTGATCGCTTGTTGATGATTGAGAGTAGGTTGGTGTAGTGGGAATTGACTGGGTTGGAGTTGTCCATTTTTATGTGAGTAGATCACACCTGGGAAATTTTTCACATTGCCGGGTAGATGTCAGTTTTGTAACGGTACTGGAAAAACTTATCTAGGGGCACAGCTAAGTCTGGAGCGCGTGTCTTTAGTACTACAGTCAGGATGTTGTCAGGGCCCAGAGTCTTTGCAGTATCAGCACCTTCAGCCATTTCTTTATATCATGTGGAGTGAATAAAATTGCCAAATGGCGATCTCAGGATGAGGCAGAAATGGATCCTCCACTCAGCACCTTTGTCTGCAGGTGGTTGCAAATGCTTCTGTCTTGTTCTTTGTACTGATGTGCTGGCTCCCCCATCAATACAGATAGGGATATTTGTGGAGCCTCCTCTAATTGGTAGTTTAACTGTCTACCACCATTCATAATTTGATGTGGCAGGACTGAAGAGCTGTGATCTGAACTGTTGTTTGTGGGATTTCTTAGCTCTGTCCAGCACTTCTGCTGCTTACCATACAGGTGGTCTTATGCGGTAAGTTCACCAGGTTGAAATCTCATTGTTAGGTATGCCCGATGCTATTCCTGGCAAGCATTCCTACGCAATGAACCATGTCCCCTGGCTTGATGGTAATGGTAGAGTATGGGATTTGGGAGCCATGAAGTTCGAGATTATGGCTGAATACAATTCTGCTACTGATGGCCTATAGCACCTCCGAGATGCCCAGCTTTAAGCTGGTAGATCTTTTCCAAATCTATCCTATAAAGTATAATGATTGTGCCATGGAATGGAGGCAGTCTACAGTCTGAAGATGGGACTATGTCGTGATTACTCCCACCAATATTACCATGGAAAGATGAATCTATGGCAAATGGATTGGTGAAGATGAGTTCAAGTAATTATTTCCCTTTTTGTTGGTTCTTAGCACTTGCTGTAGACCCAGTTTGGCACATATGTTCTTCAGGACTCCGTCAGTAGTGGTGTTACAACTCACTTTTGGTGATGGACATTGATGCCCCCACCCAAATTAATTGTGTGCCCGTGATATCGTCAATGCTTCCTCCAAATGGTGTTCAGCATGGTGGAGTAATGAATCAGTTTAGTAATATGGTGGTATCCTTGCCCACTGTTGAACTGATGCCATGAGACTTCATAGTATCCAGATTCACTGTTGAGGACTGCCAAGACCATAATCTCATGACTGTATACCACTGTGCCAACACATCTGGTGGGTCTGACCTGCCGGTGCGACAGGACATGCCCAGGGATGGTGGTTTCTGGGATATTTGCTGGTAGATATGATTTGGTGAGTACGGCTATGTCAGGTTAATTGCCTGACTATCTGTGGGACAGCTCTCCCAATTTTGTCCCAACAAGCCATTAGTGAGGAAGACTTTGTGTTCGACTGGGCTGAATGTGTCTTGGTGTTTCTGGTGTCATTGCCAGGTGGTCCTTCCAGCTTTATTGTTCTATGGCCGACTGGATAAGGAAAGCGGATTTCCTTCCCTAAAGGGCATTGCTAAACCAGATAGGACTTTACAATAGTCTGGGAGTTTAATGCTCACCAATACTAAGACTTGCTTTTTATAAAATTCTAGATTTATCAATTAATTCAATTTAAGTGCTCCGAACTGACATGGTGGGATTGGAACTCATACCTTAATTGCATTAGTCCAGGCCGATGGTTGATAGTCCACTAACATTAACATTATGGTACCATTCCCCTATTCACACATTACCCACTACTGGATATATTGAGCTGTGATTGCTTTTATTATTATTCTGAAGAGAGGATTGTTAAATGCAAAAATGAAGATAATTGCAAACATGCAAAAACACCAAAATGTGAATTTTTTGTGGAGTGTTGGAGACCTTGCAAGTTTACACCCTAAAACCTTTGTGCTATACCACGTAGGATAATATGGGCATCTGAGATACAGTAACACATGACGGCAGGGTCTTCAGGGGGTCATTTGCCACCTGGACGATGTCCTGGTGAATGGGGTCATGCTGGAAGACCTTGATGAAAAGCTCATGGCACTTCTGGAGCGATTGCAAGTATTAGGGCTGACGCTGAACGACAAATATGAGGTCACCAAAATCTCAACCTGCTCCAACCACATCATCAGCAATAATGGTATCACAGCAGAGCCCCACAAAAGCAAGGCATAAACTGATTTCCGCACCCCTTCTTTCGCCCCTGACCTGAAGCACCTCCTAGGCACGGTCAACTTTCTGGCAAAGTTTTGACCTCACTTGGAACAGGTCACGGAACCATTGAGGCATCTGCTAAATCAGGACCAGGTGTTCACTCGCATCAAGGATATGTTACTCTCCACTGGCATTCTGGCCCACTATGACCAAGTCATGCCCACAGCCATAGCGGTTGATCTTCCGCCACAGGCCTTGGGTCAATTATTTTTCAGGAACAATTGGATGATACAAGGTGACTATTGTGTTTCTGGAGGACTATTGGACACAGAATCCAGACATGCTGTGTCATCGAGAAGGAAGCTCTGGTGACCACGTGAGGATATGAGAAGTTTTGTGACTACATCATCGTCCTCAACATCACAATCACGACCGACCATAAACCACTGGTCTACTTATTAAACAAAAAGGAGCTTACATTGATGCCTCCTCAGATCAAGAGGTTTTGCCTTCGCCGCATGAGATTTGCAGATGAGACCATCTATGTCCAGTTAAAAAGCCTCCGGACCACCTAAACCTTTAACATCAAAGACATGGAGGGGAGAAGGGGATGATGAGACAGTGAGAATGTCAATAATATTAATATTGTAACAGCAATAATCTCATATCAGCATCAAGACTGCAAGTATAAAATGAATGCACCAACTTAAAGCAATGCAAAACTTGGAAGTAAACTAAGGTAACTACATCCATAGGAGAAAGACTTGGCGGGGGGGGGGGGGGGGGGGGGGGGGGGGGGGGGGAAGTGTAGTAGAAGAATCTGGTGCATCAGGGTTAATGTGAGACTGTGTAAATACCGCCCACACAGTGATGTAAGAAGACCCAGAGTCAGGATCAGTCTGGAGATGGACACAGTTGGTGCAAGGCCTAGAATGGAGTCAGTTCCATACCTGTACCTTCTACTGTAGATATGTACATAGTAATGAGGTGTTAATAAAGGCTTGCTGTTTGGATGGCACGGCGGTGCAGTGGTTAGCACGGCTACCGCACGGCGTCAAGGACACGGGTTCGATCCTGGCTCCAGGTGACTGTCCGTGTGAAGTTTTCACATTCTCCCTGTGTCTGCGTGGGTCTCAACCCCACAGCCCAAAGATGTGCAGGGTCGGTGGGTTGGCCATGCTAAATTGCCCCCAAATTAGAAAAAAATGAATTGGGTACTTTAAATAAATAGGCACTTGCTGTTAACATACTTCATGGTGTCCGAAGCAAGAATCTTCACTAGTGCCATGGAAGAGGAGCGGGGCATGGTGGGGATGGCAGATAGCAAGGCGGTACTTAAAACAGATTCAATTAACCTGATTAAATCTTCACGATAAAAAAAAAGAAGTTTAAGCAGTCAATGTTAATGATAGAAGCTAAACAGAATAACACATGCATTTTAAAGATTGGGGGCGCAATTCTCACAACGGGAGACTAAGTGCCGACGCCGGAGTGAAAAGCGGAGTGTTTCACTCCAGCGTCGGAGGCCGCTCCTCGCCCTCTATTCTCCCACCCCCAGGGGGCTAGGAGCGGCGTGCGTCAATTTTACACTTTGCGTGAAAATTGCGCAAACCATTAGAAGCGGCGATTCTCCGAGCGGCCTGTCGTAAAACTTGGCATGCCGTTTTGCGGGGGGGGGGGAATCGCGTGCGGGTGCCAGGGCGGCGTGGCGGGAATCGCCAGGCACTCCCGCGATTCTCCCACCCGGCGGGGGGGGTCGGAGAATCGCGCCCTGGGAATTCACAAAACCCAGGAAGGAACGGCTAACAAATTCCAACAGTGCCGACATTTCAATTCACCTGTATTCATGCAAGTAATAAAAGTTTTATTTTTCCAAAGATTTAAGTGAAGAATTTGTAAGGTTACGCCTGGTGTATGTCTGTTAACACTGCTGCATTTTCAATGTGGTATGTTGCTGCTGGGACTGGTCCAACACTTGTGTAGCAATTATTTCGTCTTTGCATTTCCCTGCAATGTTTAATCCAGCTTTGATGCAACATTGCCGTTGAGGCAAACAAAAAATTAAATCAATTATAAAGGCAATTTATTCAATGATACATTGGTCTGGTATTTCTGCATCCTTTTCAGGGTGCTCCATGTATGCTGAGTAAGTTACTTTTGAAATATCTCTAATCCTATGTGGTATCAGTGCATCTAAATTATCCCAGAGTTTCATGACTAAATGTGAATGTGCTGTCAATCATACAGATTTTATAGCTTTAGATATTATACGATGTCAGTTTTGTTTTAGATAGCTTAATTATTGTGACATACTTGGACAAGTGCCAGCAATGATTATAATACGTAATGCGTGAGATTTAAAGTTGGACTAACAATTTGAATAGTATTTTGAATTATCACGCTCTGCCTACATTTTATATTAATTTGTAAAATGCAACTTTAATTCTGCATTCCTGTTCATAAAGGTGTGTCAGAGTGATCAACATTTATTACACAGGCTCGTATTTGAGTGAAACATTCCTCAATCTTTTCTTCCTCCTCGAATCTTAATCCCTTTATGACCCAAATTACCTAATCTTCGCTCTCACACCTTCAATTTTACCTTGAACCTGACCCTTCCTATGCTTTCCTGAGAAAAGATTATTTTTACTGCAGATCAAGATAATAGTACTTGGGCAGTTCCATCTATTGCTGGAACATATTTTGGGCGGGATTCCTTGTTTCAGAATCTAAGGGCGGGATTCTCCGGCCGCGTCCGCCTGCCGACTGGAGAATCCGGCCCCTCGAGGTCAATGGAGATCTCCATTGTCCGCCTCTCACCTGTGGTGTTCTTGCGGCGGGTGGGGCGGAAGAATCCAGTCCTAAGTGTTGATGCTGTGACTGAATCGGTACTCTTCTACAAGAACTAAATTGGCGCTGGCCCCTGTGGCATAGTCCTATTGCCACTGGACTAATAAACCTACATCAGCCATTCAGACTCGAAACGTTAGCTCTCTTCTCTCCTCCCACAGATGGTATGAGGCCTGCTGAGATTGTCCAGTATTTTCTGTTTTTTGTTTCAGTTTCCAGCATTTGCATTCATTTGCTTTTATTATTTATTTGCCTACTTCGAGACTGGCAGCCGATTTTCCACATGGGATCCAGGGGCCTGTACGAAGTATTAGGAAAATACCCTGAGTTTTTCCAACCTGGACTGGGAATACAAAAGGGGCTATGGCAAAAATCTAGGTCGACTCGGATGCGCAACCAAGATATTTCAGAGCTCACCCGGTCCCTTACTCTTTGTTAGTGAATGTTGAGGCTGAATATAGACGGCTCGAAGTACGTAGGATCATCAGGTGCGTATGTTTTGCCGATTGGGTGGCACCGGTGCTCAAACCAGATAAGACGGTCAGATTGTGTGGGGACTATAAGTTAACGGTTAACAGGGCCTCTCATTATAATCATTACCCGGTGCCCTGCAGAGAGGAGCTATATGCAAAACTGGCCGGTAGATAGTCATTTATCAAGCTTGATATGAGCCATGCAAATTTGCAGGTAAAATGGGTCCTGCTTCCCGTACATACGTCACGATAAACACCCAGGAGGCCTGAAGTATGTCAGCCTGTGCCATATTCCACAGGATGATGGAAAACATACTACAGGAGTTGCTGTGTGTGGCTGTATATCTGAATGACGTGTTGGTAACAGGGGCCACCGAACAGGAGCGGCTAAATAACTTGGATGAAATGCTCTGTCGTTTCCTGGAGATGGGCGTTCGGCTGCAGAGAGCAAAATGTGTTTTCTACGCAAGGGAAGTAGTGTACCTGGGCTACCCAGTGGGCCGTGAGGGCTTCCACCTGGTCGCAGAGAAGGTGTGTGCCATTCAGCAAGCTCCTCCCCCTACAAACACCACAGAACGACAGGCTTTTCTGGGTTTGATTAACTATTATGGCAATGTAACAATGCTGGCCCCCCTGCATCTCCTTTTAAAAAAGGAGTGGGCATGGAGGAAGCAACAAGAAGAAGCTTTCCAACAAATAGAGAAACTATTGACTTTCTCCGGCTTGTTAACACATTATGACACCGCAAAACTGCTATTTGTCACATGTGATGCATCGCATACGCCATTAACGCCATTTAATCACATCCCATGGAAGATGTAGAGTGACCAATCGCTTTTGCCGTAGCCGAGCACAATTATGCGCAAATCGAGAAAGAAAGTTTTCGATATTTTGTCTTCGATATCAAGTAATTTCATCAATGCGTGTACGGTCAACGTTTCACGATCAGCGCGGACCGCAAGCCACTGCTCGGTCTTTTTAAAGAAGACAAGGCAATTCGGCCCATCGCCTTCGCCAGGATCCAGCATTGGGCCCTTCCGCTGGCCACCTACGAGTACTCATTTGAGCATTGTCCCAATAACCAGATTGCAAATATGGATGCATTGAGCCGACTGTCATAGCCGATGAGCCCTCCTTCTCCTCCTAGGACAGATGAGGTAGTACCATAGAACCATAAAGTAGAACCACAGAATTCCTACAGTGCAGAAGGTGGCCGTTCGGCCCATTGAGTCTGCACTGCCCTTCCGAAAGAGCATCCTACCTAGGCCCACTCCCCCGCCCTATCCCCGCAGCCCCATAACCCCACCTAACCTGCACATCCTTGGGCACTAATGGGATGTATCGCATGGCCAATCCGCCTAACCTGCACCTTTTTGGACTCTGGGAGGAAACTGGAGCACTCAAAGGAAATCCACCCAGACACGGGGAGAATGTGCAAACTCCACACAGTCAGTCACCCAAGGCTGGAATTGAACCCGGGTCCTTGCTCTGTGAGGCAGCAGTGCCAGCCACTATGCCACCGTGCTACACCAACTTTAGCCACGCTCAACTTTATGGATTTGTTGCCTGTTAGCATCCCAAATCTGTGAGTTGACTCATACAGACTCAGTCTTTTCGAAGGTTTGACATAGAGTCCTATACGTGGGTCAGCATAGGTGATGCCCAGGTGAGTTGAGGGCATTCTCGACAAAGATGCCTGAGTTTAGCATGGAAGACAGCATCCTGTTGTGGGGTATGCATGTCCTCATCCCGGATCAGGACCTGATCTTTAGGGATCTACATAACAGACATCCAGGGCTGTTAAAAAGGAAAATGGTAGCATGTAGCTACTTTTGGTGGCCGGGCCTGGATGCTGGCATAGAGAGAGTGGCCCAGCAGTGCAGCATATGGCAGGAGCACCAGAAACTTCTGCCGGCCGCACATTTTCACCCGTGGGAATGGCCAGGGCAACCGTGGGCGCGGTTACACACCGACTTTGCCGGCCCTTTCAAGGCTCGATGTTCCTACTGCTGATAGATGCCCACTCTAATTGGTTGGAAGTCTATAAGTTGTCGGCAACCACCTCCATGAAAATGAAAATGAAAATCGCTTATTGTCACGAGTAGGCTTCAATGAAGTTACTGTGAAAAGCCCCTAGTCGCCACATTCCGGTGCCTGTCCGGGGAGGCTGGTACGGGAAACCATCCAGGGCAACCATCAAAAAGCTGCATTTGTCCTTCAGTGCACACAGCAGCCCAGAGGTATTAGTTACTGACAATGGAACACCCTTCACAAGTGAAGAGTTCTTGGGATTCTTGAAGGCTAACAGGGTGCGGCACATCCGTACGGCTCCGTATCACCTGGCTTCAAATGGGCTGGCGGAAATGGCGGTACAAACGTGAACTGAAAAGCAGTTTTCGGGATCAATGGACACGAGGCTGGCCAGGTTCTTGTTCTGCTATTGAACCATTCTGCATGCCACGACTGGGGTGGCTCCGATGAATTGCTGATGGGCAGGAGGCTTTGAACCCGCCTTAGTATGGTCATCCCTGATATAGGTGGGAAAGTATGTCGCAGCCAGGAGCTGCAAGGGCGTTGTCCCGTTCGATGAATACCACTCAGACTCTTCTTACCGGGTGATGCAGTCTATGGGGCAGCACGGTAGCATGGTGGTTAGCATAAATGCTTCACAGCTCCAGGGTCCCAGGTTCGATTCCCGGCTGTGTCACTGTCTGTGTGGAGTCTGCACGTCCTCCCCCTGTGTGCGTGGGTTTCCTCCGGGTGCTCCGGTTTCCTCCCACAGTCCAAAGATGTGCGGGTTAGGTGGATTGGCCATGCTAAATTGCCCGTAGTGTCCTAATAAAAGTAAGGTTAGGGGGGGGTTGTTGGGTTACGGGTATAGGGTGGATACGTGGGTTTGAGAGGGGCGATCATGGCTCGGCGCAACATTGAGGGCCGAAAGGCCTGTTCTATGTTCTATGTTCTATGATAGAAACTATTCAAACGGTGCCCAGTGGACCTCATCAGTCAATCGTCCACCAGACAGGGTCTGTACCTTATCAATTGCAGGCACAGGGTCGCAATGTGCGAAAGCACCTTGATCACATTCAGTCCAGATGACTGGTTCTTCATAAAGTTCCTCAGGGGGGATAAGGTTATTGCCAAACCCAATCCGATGCCCGAAGAGGTCAGAGCATTACCCCAGGGGGATCAAGATGCCGAAATGAGAGAGGTCGTAGATATGGATTTGGATATGGAAATCCAGGTGTCGGAGGACTCCGATTGGGAGCAAAAAGTGCTGCAGCCTCAGACAGTGCATCCACCACCACATTTAATCGGACACGGCGTTCGCTGTTCAGACATCTGCCTGATCCAGCACCGTGACTGCAAGAAGCACAGCCAAGTGCAAAGAGAGCACGGTGCCCTCATACTCCACAGTCGTCAGCAGAATCTTTGGACTTTGGGGGAAGGGGGGGTGGAGTGGGGTGGGGGTCGGAGGGTTGGAGAGATATTATAACCCGCACGAGACCTTCAAAGTTGGAACAATCAGTGTCCCGTGAGTCTTGCCGAATACAAGCTCCCTCGTTAATGTGACGAGGAACCCTAAATCATCCATGGCTGCGTTCTATATAAAGTGGGCCATGTATGGAACCGACAGCACAGACCCCGCTGGGATCTGATGTATATTGTAAAAACCGTGCATTGTAATTAACCCAGTTTTCTTTTACTATCTCGTTTCGGACTCATTTGTGGTCTACAAAATCCCAATAATCCACTTTCCTCCCCCAAATACCTATTTTTTTTTCTTTACTAATCATTTTGAGATTGACGATGTTGCCTAATTAGCAATAAAAATGCTTCTTCTCATCCTTCTTGGTTAAGCCCTTGCTTTAACTCTCACTTCAATGCCTCCCGTCTTAGTTTATGTGAAGTTTTAACGTTACCGGCGATTGCTTTAATACTGACATTCAATTAAATACTTTGAGCTATTTTAAGATGTTTTCTGGTGAAAAGAACATTTTTAGCATTCAACAATTTTCTTTGGCAAACTCCCCAGGTATTATGCAGCTGATCTGACACATGAAACCATGTTGCAAAAGATAGCTCCGAATTTGCTGGAAGTGCACATTTGGCCCTGGATTCTTTGTTAGGTCATTGTGTGCCTTGGTCATCGAGTAGCAATTTATGCCAAAATTTCTTGGCGAGCTAATTGGAATTCACTCCAGCAAGGTTGGTGACGATTAGGATGTGGTGCGACCAATGTCAAATGACAATGTTTGCTATCAATTCTGATTCGGAACACTTGAACAGTACTACCTATTCATAGAATTTACATAGAATTTACAGTGCAGAAGGAGGCCATTCGGTCCATCGAGTCTGCACCGGCCCTTACAAAGAGCAACCCACTCAAGCCCACGTATCTACCCTATCCCAGCAACCCCCACTTAGCCTTTTTGGACACTAAGGGCAATTTAGCATGGCCAATCCACCTAACTTGCACATCTTTGGACTGTGGGAGGAAACCGGAGCACCCGGAGGAAACCCACGCAGACACGGGGAGGACGTGCAGACTCCGCACAGACAGTGACCCAGCCAGGAATCGAACCTGGGACCCTGGAGCTGTGAAGCAATTGTGCTAACCACTATGCTACCGTGCTGCTATTCTTCCGCTTTCTCTTCTGTTTCATAACAAGACCCATTTGCAGAATTCATTACAAATCAGTTTGATTATTTGCTTTTATTCCAAAGCCATTCCTCAGTCTAATATGTGCAGCAAGTGTAGCTGAAGGTATCTGAGCTAATTAAAGGCTTCTAAATTGCTTTCAGATGTTAGTGGAAAAATTCATTTTAACGTGTATTTCCCTTGCGTCTTGCAGGGAAAATATATTAAAAAACTGAATACAAGATCTGTAGGCTATAGTTATTTACTAATTAATTTCTTAAATATATCTCCTTTTAAATTCAGAGCACCACAGCTGCACAGTCTCCATAGTTAGTGTCACTCTTGTTACATCCAGTCCTCAACAAAATATTGACTCATGCACTAGCCCTTTGATGTGGAATTGAATGTATTTGTCAATGTGGGGTTGAATTCTTCATTTTTCACTGCCGGCAGCCAGAATTGCGATCAGGCGGGGAATAGCGTGCCAGTGAAAAATCGTGGTTTGTGCCTGGTGCCGATTGCGATGCCATGCTCTGCTCATCCGCTGTCGGTGTTAGCAAAGTTTGCCCCCCCCCCCCCCCCCACCCCGTGACGGTGGGCTTATGCATGCATTTAAATATCATCAGCAGACTGGACACTTCATGCTCCACCCTTCCACGATACTCCTCCCCTCTCAGGCAGAGATCACGCTGGTGTGAATTGGTGCAAGTATTTACTTTTTGAAAAATTAGAGTACCAAATTGTTTTTTCAAATTCAATTAAGGGGCAATTTAGCATGGCCACACGGGCAGTGACCTGGTTCCGGGATCGAACCCGAGTCCTCAGCGCTGTGAGGCAGCAGTGCTAACCACTGCGCCACCGTGCCGCCCTTTAGTTGAAGTATTTACATACGGGGACTGGGCACCACGGCTGTTGAGGAGGAGAGAGTGGCTGAAACTCTCAAACTTTGTTTGACTTGCTGGGAGTGATGTACCATCAATTGTACGCGAGGCGAGTGATTTACTAAAGTCTGGCTTTAATTGACTAGAACACAGCTCTGCAATCATCTACAATGGAAAGGGACGATCGTCAGGCGTCTGACCATTTATACCTCGTTAATAGAGGCGTGGTTAACTCAGCCTCTCGGCCAATCGGTCGAGAGGCACATGACCGACCAGGGCCAATGGTAAGCCGACGTTCTGGCCCAATGGCAGACGAGTATGCAGATCATATCACCACAGGGAGGTGGCTGCCTGGGCTGGGGGGAGTAGTGGGGAATGACTTGACAAGTCCGTGGACTCAGGGTGTCCCTCTCGAGATCGGGGCACTCAGACCACCATTGCTGCAGTACGTGATTTAAATGCACCCCTCTGGTGTTACTTACAGGCGCCCTGGCTGCTCACATTGCTGACTGCTCACTGTGTCTTGTAAATGTTCAGAGAGCCTCTGGCAATGTGCGAGCCCGCCCAGGCCACCCCTCTAGCAACCCTCAAAGCCCAGTGGTATCATGGCCATGCTCACTCGCCCCCCCCCCCCCCCCCCCCCCCCCGGTGTTGGCATTCCTCAGTGCACTCCTCAGAAGCACAAATCCACAGCAGAGGAAGCAGTGGATTAGCAGGGTTCACCCCAACTAAAGGACACCTACACCTCCCTGCCATACTGCCCCTCTCAAGACAGAGGCCTCACCAGTGACTCCCACCCCTCAGGATCATGAGCTGTTACCTCCTGGTGAGGCTGGCAGGATTGACTAGCTCTGTCACCTCCTCCCCGCTGCTGTTGAGGAGGGCGGACTTGAATCTGCGATCCATCCTGGGTAAGAGGGTGTCCCACCACTCCTCATTGGCATCGAACACTTCAGAATCACAAAATCGGGAGTTGGGGCGGTGCAGGTCTTCTCTGAACCACCTTTGTGGCTGCTATGAATGGTGCTATGTCTTTTCGTCCAACGTCACTTCGTCCAACGACACTTTGTCCACGTCTTTTGGTCCAACGTCTTTTTGTCCGCACGTCTTTTGGTCCAATTATCCAATTACAAATAAACTCCGTATAAAACCATTTAATTGATAAAATGCAAGTACAATACAGCAAGTGAATTTAATTGCTAAAATGCAAGTAATTGATAAAATGCAAGTAAAATGCAAGTTGAAAAATGCAGTTAAAAAATCTAAAAATGCAGTTAAAAAATCTAAAAGTTTACTAATTATAAGAAAATAACTGAACGCCTCAAAAGATAGGTCGTTGAATATGATTCTACAACAAAAATTGATTTCTTGAGGAATGGTGCTTACAATTTACATCAATTTTAAGTAACTTGAAGAATTTACATTTTCCAACTGTATTCTCTAAGTGATGTGATATCTTTCGGGAATTTTAAGTAATTAGTAAACTTTTAGATTTTTTAACTGCATTTTTAGATTTTTTAACTGCATTTTTCAACTTGCATTTTACTTGCATTTTATCAATTACTTGCATTTTAGCAATTAAATTCACTTGCTGTATTGTACTTGCATTTTATCAATTAAATGGTTTTATACGGAGTTTTTTTGTAATTGGATAATTGGACAAAAAGACGTTGGACCAAAAGACGTGCGGACAAAAAGACGTTGGACCAAAAGACGTGGACGAAGTGTCGTTGGACGAAGTGACGTCGGACGAAAAGACGCGACACGGCTATGAATGTGTGATGAGAGGAATGCTTAAAAGTAACTCCAGCTTGTCAGGCTCTTCAGCGCTAATTCAGGCCCCAGGGGTTACATGGCCAGCAGGGCTGGGAATTCCAATGCACACCAGCAGAGTGCTGCCACATTTGCATGTCCTAAATCGTGGAACAAATAGCGCCCTCAACGGAAATCCATATCACACGCTGAGATACCCTCAATTACAACTCAGGAGAGAAGATTAGTAATTCAAAGGCTTTAATCAACAGAGAACTGAACAGCGAGAAGTGTGCTCATCACATGCTGCCGAGTGAGCTTCATCTTATATACCATTTCCTGGGGGCGGAGCCAGAGGCGGAGTCCCCCAGGGTTCCAAGCCCAGTCTTAAAGGGCCAATGTATTAAAGGTAAGGTACCGTTACAGCAGCTACTGATACCATTCATCACACACGCTATTCAGAAATCTCCCAAATGGAGGATATTTGGAGCAATACAATACATTAAAATGAGCAATTCACACTGTTAAGGAACAATAAATCAATAAATTGATACAAACATTAAATGGCTTTCAAATCGTTAATTCCATTTAACATTAAACTCTGCAGCCAGCTAGCATGAGCGAGAGCAATTATTTCTGCATTAGTAAAATAAAAACTTTGGAAATTGATCCTGGTGCAATAAACTGCACTGTTTGGAGACCATCAGTGTCATCTGGTGTAAGTGGCAATGATAACTAAACGAATGCCATTGAATTTATAGCTGGGGTGGAGATATAATAATGAAATTCTCACTGTTTTGGAAAGATTCATGATGAAGCAGAGCCGAGGGTGCCAGGGAATTTTGCCCTGACATAAGTAATGTCCAGAGTTATCACACCTGAACTATCCAGGAATAGCAATGTCATATACACTGTGTTAAGAACCCCACTGATATTAAGTGCAAAGGTACCCGAAACGCTGAAGGGTAACATGGAACGCCAGTTCTTAGCAGTGTGTATTTTCATTTTGTTGTACTGCAAGAAAAGATATGCAACCCAGAGACGAATAGTCCAGTTGTTTTGTGATCAATTAATAAAGAATATTTAATAAATAGAACATACAGTGCAGAAGGAGGCCATTCGGCCCATCGAGTCTGCACCGACCCACTTAAGCCCTCACTTCCACCCTATCCCTGTAACCCAATAACCTCTCCTAACCCTTTTTGGTCACTAAGGACAATTTATCATGGACAATCCACCTAGACTGCACGTCTTTGGACTGTGGGAGGACACCGGAGCACCCGGAGGGAACCCACGCAGACACGGGGAGAACATGCAGACTCCGCACAGACATTGACACAGCAGGGAATCGAACCTGGGACCCTGGCGCTGTGAAGCCACAGTGCTAATCACTTGTGCTACTGTGCTGCCTTCAAATTAAAAGAGAAACACATGACAAGTGGGACGATAATACACGACAACAGTACATTTAACTTCACTACACTAATGGCACAGTATTGTATGAAGTTACCCCTTTGTTCCCAGCTCCCTGTGTTTCCTGAACTTTGAGATGAGCCTTGTTCCCAAACAACATCCAATATTATATAATTCTATGAACTAAATCCAGCAGATAATTACCACGCACTGGTTACCTGTCCACATTTGAGAAAACCGTCTTCCGTTTCAGCAAATCCGTACGGCGGAATTCTCCATTCCTGAGATTTGGGACTGGATTCTCCGTTCCTGAGACTAAGGGCAGAATTCTCTGCTTGCCCTTGCCGCAATCGTGAAACGCGAATGGGCGGAGAATAGCTTCTGATCCCAAAATTGGGGTAGGCGCTGGTTTGACGCCAAATCGGGATGCTGCAGCACCCCAAAAATGGTGTAAATGCATCGCTCGCTGCGCAGGGTTAAAGTACAGTAGGCACATCATTAGCGGGCCTGACACCCTATTCCCTGGGGCCTCCGAGATTCACCGCCTCCAATGGGCCGAGTTCCCAATGACGTGGCTCACTTGTGGTCTCAGAATGCATGAACCTGGTGTTGTGGCTGCTGAGCGAGAGAGAGAGAGGAGGTAGACAATGGCTTGGAGCGACTGCGGGCTGTCGGTCTGGACACCGGCCATGCTGGCTGCGGTGGGGGGGAGGCCCCATGTCAGGGCTGGAGGAGGGGAGGGGGAGGGGGGGTGGACAGGCCGAGCAGCCGGGGTGCCCTCCCACAGGACTGGGGGGTGCCCAGGCACCGACCACCATTACAGTGGCCATCTTGCTGCGCATCCACTGTCCACCCACTTGGCCCCTGGTTCTACGCAGTGGCACCGGCCATATGGCTGCGCATCCCCCCCACTGCCACAGCATGCCCCCTCGCCCCCAAACACCCCGCCGAACCAGCCCCAACCCACCGGCTATCTCATCATGGCAGCAAAGGGGAGTTCCCCAGTACTCTCCTTTGCAGCACTCCTCAGACCAACACAGCTTGTGGTCCAAACATCCCTCTCCCTTGAAGCAGCTTCTCATATTCCAATCAGAATGACAAACACTGATACTCTTATCTTATTGCCATCTCCTCCCTCACAGCCCACCCTCCACAACTATTGTCATTCCATCTCCTCAACACATTTCATTTCTCACACTCATAACACTCTTCTTTCCCTCTTTGCAAACAGGAGCACAGAACAACACACACCGGAGAGAGGAGCGGGGCTAGTCTTTCAGTCCGACACTGCTGAAGACAAAGTATCGGAGATAAGAAGAGTCTCAGACTGCACGGTGATTGGTGAAGGAGAGATTGGAGTCTATCAGCCCCCTGGTGACAGAATTGATTGCAATGATTGGACAATTACCTGGCACACAACACTCATTAATGGTGACTTTAAGTCAGCAGCCACAGAAATATAATTTGCATAATGTTGACTTTGAACCTTTGACCTTATCAATTCAAATTCACGTCTTTGATCTCCCAAAGGTCCATCAAGCATCACTTGGGAGGTGGTGCTACAGGAAGCCGAGGAATTGTTTCAGAATGTTGCACGTTCTGTGGACGCACCATTACTCAACTCAAGCGCACCCTCATGCTTAACATCCCAGGCCCAAAACACTCATTCCAGGTTAAGCAGCGTTTCATTTGCATCTCTTCCAATTTGGTCGACTGCATTCGCTGCTCCCAATGTGGTCTCCTCTATGTCGGAGAGACCAAACACAGAGTGGGTGATCGCTTTGCTGAGCATCTTCGGTCTGTGCGCATTCAGGACCCTGACCTTCCTGTTGCTTGCAATTTTAACAAAAGACCCTGCTCCCATACCCACATGTCTGTTCTTGGCCTGCTGCAATGTTCCAGTGAAGCGCAACGCAAACTGGAGGAACAACACCTCATCTTCCAGTTAGGCACGCTACAGCCTTCCGGCCTCAACATCGAATTCAACAACTTCAGATGATCAGCCCCACCTCGACCCATTTGTTTTCATTTCATTTTAACTGTCTTTTACCATTTCTTTCTTTCTTAATGTACATTTATCTTCCACCCCCCCAATCTTATCGACCTTTCCTGCACCTTTTTCCTCTTTGCTTTTCCCTTCCCCTCCCCCCACACCTACAGTTCATCCTCTGATGTTAGTTTCCCTGCTGTTTGGCCTTTCACATCTTTTGTTCTCTCTGCGGACTGCCATTAGCAATCTTTCACTTTGGTTTCTGTGGCCATTAGCACCCGGTTTCCCGGGGTTTCTGTGGCTGTGACTCATCTTTCATTCTCACTCCACAGTATAAATATTTCCCACTTTCTCTGCCTGTCAGCTTGGACAAAGAGTCATCGGACTCGAAACGTTAGCTCTTTTCTCTCCCTACAGATGCTGCCAGATTTGCTGAGATTTTCCAGCATTTTCTCTTTCGTTTCAGATTCCAGCACCCGCAGTAATTTGCTTTTATCAAGCGCACCCTCCACCAATTCAGATACACACTCGGTGGGCATTCCAGGACAGGTAAATGGGCTGTTACATGATGATCCACATATTGCAGGCGTGCAATAGAAGGTGTTGGTGACAGGGACAGCAGTGTAGAGTCACTGTTGGGGGGGGGGGGGGGGGGGGGGGGTGAAAGACATTCCTAACTTGGGGGTCATCAGTGAAGGTGACAGAAAACGTGTGAGGTTCATCAGCATTTCCAGAGCCACTGTCCATGATTGGAGCGAGATTGGAGGAGGAGATGGCATCCACCATGAGTGCCATGATGTCTCAGGAATTTGTGCCATCACGTGCATACTGACCCTGACCAATGATCTGCACACTCCAACACTCAAGCTAGTGGGGAAGTGCGGGTCGGTATTGAACGGGAACGTGAAGAAAGAGAATATGGATTTGGGCACTCTGCCCTACGTGTTTCCATTTCTCCACATTGCCTCCCTTCCTCAGTCAGATCACTACATGCCGATTGTAATATGTCTTTAATGGATTGCAGCATAACATCACTACAAAGGAAGTGTGTCATGCGATCCAGTTTTAGTTTCACCTTTGTTCAGGGCAGAGCTCACACAGACAGCTCTGCAGCTCTGATGTCTTCAAGCTTTCAGTCCATGTGTTTCTGTTCACATGCGTCGAGATTTAATAAATGGACACAAAGTGCTTAGCCTACCCTTATGGGCGTTTGGTGCTTGTATATAATTATAAAAAAAACACAGCAATGCTCTCCTGTCCTCATAGTGGAGACTGCCCCAGCATGGGTGCAGCAGTCTATGGCATGGGTCCCACAGGCCTCCAGGAGGTCAGTCACAAACATGTGAGCCATCAGAACAGTGGATCAGGCAGACTTCCTTTAGCTCTGCTGAATCCACATTGGAGAAATAGGAAATGGAAAAGAGAGACTTTGTAGTTGCATAGGAACAATCGCTTGGATATTTAGAATATTTTTAAATGGTTATTTTGATTGCCAGTTTACATGCACCATGAAGCTTATTTCAAAACTCCATTCTCCAGTCAGCCTGCCAAGTGACTTTCAACCTTGAGGAAATTGTTTCTCAAGAGTAGAGGATGATTCATGAGAGCCATTGGTAGGGCTGGATAGGTTTTTGGAGATGTTTTTATTCAATTTTTAACATTTTATGCAAAATTACAAAACACACAAACAAATACCTTTACTCAAACACCAACTCCATACAAATCCCTCATAAACTTCCAACCCATGAAACAACAAACACAAAACAAAAAGGAAACCCACCTAGCTACTCATCCCCCCACCCCAACATCTAACAGTGACCAATTCTCGGAAATACAATGTAAATGATCGCCAACTCCAGTAGAATTCTTCAACCAACCCTCTCACAGTGTATTTGACCTCCTCGAGGTGCAAAACTCCATCAAATCCCCCCCAGCCACACCGAGGCACTCGGCGATGTCACCAACATCGAGCCCAGCAGGATACACCACCTTGTCACCAACTAGGCGAAGGCAAGTTCATCCTCCCCTGCACCTGTCCGAAGCTCCAGCACATCTGAAACCCCAAAACTGTCCACCAGGGGGCAGCTCAATATTTAGGATTGCCAACATGGTATCAAAAATGGACATCCAGAAACCCACCAGCTTAGGACAGGACCAAAACATGTATGTGTGGCGTGCGGGCCCCCTCAAGCAATGCTCGCACCTATCCTCCACCCCCTCAGAGAGGGATAGATTGTTAATTGTGGGACTGCTTTGTGCTGGCAGCTGGGGGTGGACATAATAGATTCCAAATTGTAATGCAGGATGGTTGCACTGCCTCAGATCAGTTGAAATGGGCCAGAAAGATACAGTTCTATGGACCCTGGAAGCTAAGTTAATGGTTTCAGATACCACGGCTGCAGATGGTTCCTACACCTCCACCTGTTGCTCCTTCGCTTCTTCATCCTCTGCAGATGCAGGACACTCCTCATCCGTCTCCTCCAGCAGCTCCAGTCCTCCCTGCATTGCTGCATTGTGCAAGGCACAGCAGACCACTGTCATTCTGGACACCCTGGTTTGTGTATTCCTAGAATTTACAGTGCAGAAGGCCATTCGGCCCATCGAGTCTGCACCGGCTCTGAGAAAGAGCAGCCTACTTAAGCCCACACCTCCACCCTATCCCGTAACCCAGCAACCCCACACTTAACCTAAGGGCAATTTAACATAGCCAATCCACCTAACCTGCACACCTTTCGGGACTTGTGGGAGGAAACCGGAGCACCCGAAGGAAACCCGCGCAGACACAGGGAGAACATGCAGACCCAAGCCAGGAATCGAACCTGGGACCTTGGAGCTGTGATGCAACTGAGATAACCACTGTGCTACCGTGCCTCCCTAAATCACCTGCTCCTGATCATTAACCAGCGGTTCTAGCTGGAAAGCATCTGTAAACATCAGGCAAGGACAGGACTCGGGTTCAACTGTGATGCCTGATGTGATCCAATAGTCTGGTAATGCTAACTGCCCATGAAGAACCAGCACTCATGTAAAGGAGTGGGTTATTGCTTGTATCCCTGTAACCAGAGCAATAAGAACCAGAGAGGAAAAATCTGAAATAAAAAAACAGGTCTTAAGGGTGTTCCAAGATCTGTCCGAGCACCGGAATCACTTCTTCAACCTCCAAGGAACTTCCTGCTGGTTCTGCTTGGAGACCTGACTGGTGCAATATGAAGACATCATGGCAGCTTCCTGGTTGTTTTACAAAGGTCTGATTGACAATCTGTTGCTCATTACATATGAGCTGAACATTGATGGAATGGAATTCCTTTCTGTTGATGAATACAGTTTATGAATAATGTTGGGTGATCTGAGGACACTTGGGGCGCGATTCTCCGCAAATCCAGCGTGCCGTGAAGGCTGGCGTGAAACTGGCCGACGTGGTTTAATCCACCTCTGGTGCTGGCAGGATTGGCGGCATGAGCGGGCCCCCGGGGTCTTGGGAGGGGGGCGCGGGGTGATCGGACCCCGGGGGGGGTGCCCCCACGGTGGCCTGGCCCGCAATCGGAGCCCGTCGATCGGCGGGCGGGCCAGTGCCGTGGGGGCACTCTCTTTCTTCCACCGCCGCCACGGCCTCCACCATGGCGGAGGCGGAAGAGAACCCCCATACCGCGCATGCGCCGGTGGTGAAGTCAGCAGCCGCTGACGCACCGGCGCATGCGCAGACCGGCGAAGGCCTTTCGGCCAGCCCTGACGCCGGGTGGCGTAGCGTCAAAGGCCGTTGGCGCCGGTTTTGGCGATAGTCGGCGTAGCGGAAACCACTCCAGCGCGGGCCTAGCCCCTAAAAGTGTGGAGAATTCCGCACCTTTGCGGAGGCCCGACGCCGGAGTGGTTGGCGCCACTCCCCTACGCCGGGACCCCCCGCCCCGCCGGGTGGGGGAGAATCCCGGCCCATGTGCGAAAGCTTTGACTCCCAGTAGCTGTGGGAATACTGCAACGGCAGTAAATCCAAGAGTCCTCCCATTCTAACTGGCCTCATCAATAATAATGCGGATGTAAGAGGCGACCCATGAAACCATTGCCGTAAAAATCCATCTGGTTCACTAATGTCTTTCAGGAAAGGAAAT
This sequence comes from Scyliorhinus canicula, assembly GCF_902713615.1. Taxonomy (NCBI): domain Eukaryota; kingdom Metazoa; phylum Chordata; class Chondrichthyes; order Carcharhiniformes; family Scyliorhinidae; genus Scyliorhinus; species Scyliorhinus canicula. The sequence goes on from NC_052148.1 coordinate 197,264,392, forward strand.
CTGCCATCCTTACCTGGTCTGGCCTACATGTGACTCCAGCCCCACACAGCGATGTGGTTAACTCTTAACTGCCGACTGAAATGGCCCAGCAAGCCATTCAGGGGGCCTCACGGTAGCATGGTGGTTAGCATCAATGCTTCACAGCTCCAGGGTCCCAGGTTCGATTCCCGGCTGGGTCACTGTCTGTGTGGAGTCTGCACGTCCTCCCCGTGTGTGCGTGGGTTTCCTCCGGGTGCTCCGGTTTCCTCCCACAGTCCAAAGATGTGCGGGTTAGGTGGATTGGCCATGCTAAATTGCCCGTAGTGTAAGGTTAATGGGGGGATTGTTGGGTTAAGGGTATACGGGTTACGTGGGTTTGGGTAGGGTGATCATTGCTCGGCACAACATCGAGGGCCGAAGGGCCTGTTCTGTGCTGTACTGTTCTATGTTCTATGTTCTATTTCAAGGGCAATTAGGGATGGGCTAGAAATGCTGGTACTGCCAGCGACGCCCAGAGTGACGCCAACATCCCAAGAACGAATAACATTAGTTTTTAAAAGGTACAACTGGTAATAAGGAAGGCAAATAGAATTTTGGCCTTTATAACTAAAGGGATAGAGTATAAAAGTAGGGAAGTGTTGCTGCAACTGTACAAGGCATTGGTGAGACTGCACCTGGAGTAAAGTGTACAGTTTTAGTCCCCTTGTTTGAGGAGGGATGTAGTTGCAATAGAGACAGTTCATTGGAGGTTAACGAGATTGATTCAAAAGATGAGGGGTTTGTTTTATGAAGAGAGATTGAGAAATTTAGGCCTATATTCTCTTGAATTTAGAAGAATGAGAGGAGATCAAATTGAGGTATGTCATGATGTGCACGACAAAGTAGATAAGATGATAAAAGGTATTGATAAATTGCCTGTCAAGGGGGAGCAGATACTTCCTCTTGTGGGGCAATCTGGAATGAGAGGTCATAGTTTTAGGATAAGGAGTAGCAGATTTAAAACTTCTATCAAAGGGTTGTGAATCTGTCGAATTCACTACCTCAGAATGCGGAGGATCCTGGGACAGTGGGTAAATTTGAGGAGGTAAGCAGATTTATGAGGCTGGTTTAGCACAGTGGGCTAACTAGCTGGCTTGGAATGCAGAACAAGACTAGCAGCGCGGGTTCAATTCCCGTACCAACCTCCCCGAACAGGCGCCGGAATGTGGCGACTAGGGGCTTTTCACAGTAACTTCATTGAAGCTTACTTGTGACAATAAGCTATTATTATTATTTTAAATTAGTAATGGATTGAAAGGTTATGGAGGATGGGCAGGAATTGGAGTTGAGGCCGAGAAGAGATCAGCCATGATCGTATTGAATGGCGGAGCAGGCTCGAGGGGCTGAGTTGCCTACTCCTGCTCTTAGTTCTTCTGGTCTTATATTGTGCAATCATGTACAAACATTTCTGACCTTAGGATGGAGGGAAGATCATTAATGAAGCTGAAGTTGGTTGGGCCTTGGACACTACTCTGAGGAACTCCTGCAGTGGTATCCTGGATGAGATGATTGACCTCCAAACACAACCATCTTTATTTGTGCCAGGAAGGACTCCAACTAGCAGAGAGATTTCCCCCGATTCCCATTGACTCCAGTTTAGGTCGGGCTCCTTGATGCCATATTCGGTCAAATGCTGCCTTGATATCAAGGAGCAGTCGCTCTTACCTCAACCTCTTGAGCTCAGCTCTTTTGTTCATGTTTGGAGTAAGGCTGAAATGACGTCAGATGTGAGTGACCCTGGCAGAGCCTACTCTGAGTGAAAACGAGCAGGTGATTGCTGAGTAAGTACCACTTGATAGCACTGTTGATGGCACTTTCCATCACTCTCCATCACTTTGCTGAAGACCAAGAGTGGATGGATGTTGCAGTAATTGGCTGGTTGGATTTGTTCTGCTTTTTGTGGACAGGACTTACCTGGGCAATTTGCCACATTGCTGGGTAGGTGCCAGTGTTGTAGTTGAACTGGAACATCTTGGCTAGGGGCGCAGCTAATTTTGGAATACAGTCTTCAGACTATTGTCATAATTTTGTCAAGGCCCTTAGCCTATGCAGTATTTAATGCCTCCAGCCATTTCTTAATATCATTTGGAGTGGATCAGATTGGCTGAATCATACAGGGCAGAAGGAGACCATTAGGCCCATCAAGTCTGCACCGACCTTCTGAGAGAGCATCCTATCTGCCCAATCCCCGTAACCCCACATACCCTGCACATCTTTGGACACTAAAGGGGCATTATGGCATGGCCAATCCATCTAACTTGCACATCTTTGGGAGGAAACCAGAACACCCAGAGTAAACTCACACTGACATGAGGAGACTGTACAAGACTGGCATCTGACAAGGTGACCAGCCACACGGCACTTCTGGATCATTGAGGATGAGGATATTTGTAGAGCCTCCTGCTACTCTTAGCTGTTTAATTGTCCAACGCCATTCAAGACTGGATATGGCAGGACTGCAGAGCTGAAATCTGATCTGTTGGTTATTGAATCGTTTAGCTGTGCCTCACTCATACTGCTCTTGTTGTTTGACATATGAGTAGACTTGTGTTTGAGCTTTTAGTTATACCTGGTTCTGCTCCTGGAATGCCCTCCTGCACTCCTCATTGAACCAGGGTCGATATCCCTTGGCTTGGTGGTAATGGGAGAGTGGGGGTTGTGTTGGGCTGTGAGGTTACAGATTGTGGTTGGGTATAATTCTGCTGCTGCTGATGGACCACAGCACCTCATGGATGCCAAGTTTTGAGTTGCTCAATCTGTTCAAAGTCTATCCCATTTAGCACGGTGGTAGTGCCACACAACATGATGGAGGATATCCTCAATGTGAAATCAGGACGCTGTCTTCACAAGTACTGTGTGGTACTCGCTCCTGTCAGTACAGTCATGGGCAAGTTTCATGTGTATCAGGGAGACTGGTGAGGATGAGGTCAAGTATTTTTTTCCCTTTTGTTGGTTCCCTCACTACCTGCCGCAATCCCACTATAACAGCTGTGTCCTTTAGGACCCGGCTAGCTCAGTCAGTAGATTACATAGATTACATAGAATTTACAGTGCAGAAGGAGGCCATTCGGCCCATCGAGTCTGCACTGGCTCCTGGAAAGAGCACCCTACCCAAGGTTAACACCTCCACCCTAACCCCATAACCCAGTAACCCCACCCAACACTAAGGGCAATTTTGGACACTAAGGGCAATTTATCATGGCCAATCCACCTAACCTGCACATCTTTGGACTGTGGGAGGAAACCGGAGCACCCGGAGGAAACCCACGCACACACGGGGAGGATGGGCAGACTCCGCACAGACAGTTACCCAAGCCGGAATCGAACCTGGGACCCTGGAGCTGTGAAGCAATTGTGCTATCCACAATGATACCGTGCTGCCCTGAAGGGACCTTCAGGAAGTACTCTACATCCCCCACAGCCCTCCCTATGTCCCCGGAATCCTGCTATCCATATAGAGTTATAGAAGTTTACAGCATGAAAACAGACCTTTTGGCCCAACTTGTCCATGCTGCCCAGTTTTTACCACTAAGCTGGTCCCAATTACCCGCATTTGGCCTCTATAACCAGCTTTACCATATAACTGTCTAAATGCTTTTGAAAGACAAAATAGAGTCATAGACTTCGATTTAAATTCCATTTGCCACTGTTCTGCGCATCTGGCGAGCCTGTCTCTATCATCCTCTAATCCCTGCAGTACACCACTGGACATAGGCTTCCAGACACAAACCGTTGACCATCATCCTCTGCCTCCTGCTTCCAGACACAAAACGTAGACCATCATCCTCTGCTTCCAGACACAAAACGTAGACCATCATCCTCTGCTTTCAGACACAAAACGTTGACCATCATCCTCTGCCTCCTGCTTCCAGACACAAAACGTAGACCATCATCCTCTGCCTCCTGCTTCCAGACACAAAACGTAGACCATCATCCTCTGCCTTCAATTTCCAGACACAAAACGTAGACCATCATCCTCTGCTTCCAGACACAAAACGTTGACCATCATCCTCTGCCTCCTGCTTCCAGACACAAAACGTAGACCATCATCCTCTGCCTCCTGCTTCCAGACACAAAACGTAGACCATCATCGTCTGCTTCCAGACACAAAACGTAGGCCATCATCCTCTGCTTCCAGACACAAAACGTAGGCCATCATCCTCTGCCTCCTGCTTCCAGACACAAAATGTTGACCATCATCCTCTGCCTTCAATTTCCAGACACAAAACGTAGACCATCATCCTCTGCTTCCAGACACAAAACGTAGACCATCATCCTCTGCTTTCAGACACAAAACGTTGACCATCATCCTCTGCCTCCTGCTTCCAGACACAAAACGTAGACCATCATCCTCTGCCTCCTGCTTCCAGACACAAAACGTAGACCATCATCCTCTGCCTTCAATTTCCAGACACAAAACGTAGACCATCATCCTCTGCTTCCAGACACAAAACGTTGACCATCATCCTCTGCCTCCTGCTTCCAGACACAAAACGTAGACCATCATCCTCTGCCTCCTGCTTCCAGACACAAAACGTAGACCATCATCGTCTGCTTCCAGACACAAAACGTAGGCCATCATCCTCTGCTTCCAGACACAAAACGTAGGCCATCATCCTCTGCCTCCTGCTTCCAGACACAAAATGTTGACCATCATCCTCTGCCTTCAATTTCCAGACACAAAACGTAGACCATCATCCTCTGCCTCCTGCCTCCAGACACAAAACATAGACCATCACCCTCTGCCTCCTGCCACTAAGCCAATTTTGTATCCAATTTGCCAAATTGCCCTCGATCCCATGGGCTCTTGACTAGTCTCCCATTTGGGACGTTGTCAAAAGCCTTACTGAAGTCCACGTTGACTACATCAACCGCATTCCCCTCATTTACACAACTAATCACCTCTTTGAAAAATTCAGTCAAATTTGTGAGATATGGGGCGGGATTCTGTGATCCTGAGGCTAAGTGTTGACGCCGTCGGAAACACCGTCGCATTTCTCGAGGCCGTCAACATGGCCTCAGGATCAGCAATTCTGGCGCCGACAGGGGGCCAGCACGGCATTGGAGCAGTTCATGCCACTCCAGCCACTGATCCTGGCATCAACTGGGCACCGCGGGATCCGTGCATGCGCAGTGGCACCAGCGCCAACGCGAGAATGTGCAGTAGCTTCCTTCAACGTGCCGGCCCCGACGCAACATGGCACAGGACTACAGGGGCCGGCGTGGAGGAGGAGGCTGCCAGCCAGAGAGACCGGCCCGTCGAGCGGTGGGCCCCGATCGCGGGCCAGGCCACATCGGAGGCCCCCCCCAGGGTCGGACCACCCTCCCCCCCCACAGGCCGCCGCCAAACCCTTCAACTCCACGGTCCCGCCGGCTGAGAGCAGGTGTGGACGGCGCCGGCAGGACTCGCCGTTATTATGATGGCCGCTTGGCCCCTCCCGTGCCGAGATTCAGCGGGCCGGCCACGTAGAGTGGCCCCCGACCTTGCAGCTATTGTCAATAGGGAAAAGGCAATCGTGGTTAAGTGAGCACTTCACACAACCCAAATGTATTCCTGTGGGTTGGCGGGCCATGTAGCATGCGGAGGCCATTGCCTAGCATCCCAATCAGACCGCAATGCCTGGACTGTGTACCTGAACACTGCGGGAGGCAACACCACATACGCAGCAGCCAACATCCGAACACCCAGGGCATGGGGCACAGCTCCTACAGACATGCCCATGGCCCGAGGCTGGGTGAGTGCCATGGTGAGGGGGGCAGCACCCGGTCTGGGTGATATTGTGAGCGGGTGTCCAGGGTATAGGGTCAGGAGCCCGGTGAGGGTGGCCCGCTGCAGCCTAGAGTAGTGGGGTGGTTCCAGGTAGGGTGGTGGCGGGAGGGATTTAATGGGGAAATGGAGGGTCTGGGGTGGGAGCCTCTGCTGTTTGTCAGTCTAACACCATCTCCCTGTGCCTTACAGATGTTGAAGCTATGGCAGGGATAGTGGACACAGAGGTTGCCCTTGTGATGCTGGTGCTACGCAATGTGGCCAGACGCCGGGGAAGGCGACAGCAGCAGCAGCGTCTACAGATGATGGAGGCAGCGGCCCATGTACCGGACCCCACCCCACAGCCTGAGGACCCAGCCGTCCATCAGGCTCGGGAGGGACCCAGAGGGGGAGTCCCACCATGGCCCAGGGTGTACAGGCGCCGCTCATCATACAAACAGATAATGGACAGCGCGTGCCGCAGGAGGCTCTGCCTCAACAAGGAGACGGTGCAACACCTGATCCTCAGGTTAAGTCACCACCAGTCAGTTCTCCCCCTCAAAGGGGAAAGCAGCCTATGGTCATCTGCAACTATTGTGACTTATTTACTTTACTGTAGGGGCGGGAACTATTACAGAGATAGGGAAGGTTGTCGGAGCTGTATGATGTATGAAAGTTCAGGTGGGGTATAACATCTGTCGGAGGTTTCAAAGATAGGAAACGTTGTAGGGATGGGAGGATGCTACAGAGATAGAGAGCATTGTAGAGGGTCGAGGATGTTACAAAGACAGGGAGAATTGTACAGTTGAGAGAAGGTAACAGACATGGGGTGGTATTAAGGGTCTCAACACAGTAACTGGGATGGAGAGATTTTTATGGTGATTGGGATTTTCAGACAAAGGGGAACATTTGGAAGCAATTGAGACACAGCAATAGTGAGTATTTTTAGAGGCTGGGCACGATTACAGCACTATTCATTGTAGAGGCTGATGCACCATCAATTGGACTCTAGTCGTGAAGAAATTCCAAATAACAGGCTTTAATGAACTAGTTGTGTGCCCGGCAGTTGACTTACAGAGAAAGGCCGACTGCCGGCTCCTACGGGTTCTTATACCCCACCTCGTAGGAGGGGCTACTGGCCTCTCAGCCAATCGGCGAGCAGTCACATGACTAGCCTCAGCCAATTGGACATATGACCTGCCTGAGCCAATGGGCAGCGAGTCCTCTGCACCAATGGCAGCACTACTCTGAGGTACCGTAAACTTCCTAGTCATACCACCACAGAGGCATCGAGGATTTAACAGAATATAGCGAAGGTTGGAGGGACCTGAGGAGGTTACAGGGATAAGGGAGGGTTGCAGGGACGGTAGGATTGTAGCATCTGGAGGAGAATGCTGTGATTTGATGTGCTATCTCAGAGTTGAGCTAACGGGTGTTATGGAGGTTGGAGGGGTTGTAGAAACTGTAGAATATTACAACGACAAACAGGGTTATACCTCTTATTGAAGTTAGAGAAATAAGGATAGTTGGAGGGACTGGAGGATGTTACAGAGATAGGAAGGTTTGTATAGCATATAGCCTCTGAATGACGCTCAGATCGGAAGCGGCAAAGGTCCAGTGCAGTGTTTTCCAAACTGTTTTCCGGGGACTCTTTTTTACCAACCGGCTAACCTTTGGGACCGAACCCGGCCAACCTTCGTGATCCACGCCGGCTGACCTTCACGGCCCACGCGGCCGACCTTCACGGCCCACACTGGCTGACCTTTGCAACCCACGCCGGCCGATCTTCGCGACCCACGCCGGCCGACCTTCGAAGGCCACGCCGACTGACCTTTGCGACCCACCATTTTCTCTTACCTTGCTTGCTGCTGACAAAATGGAGGAAATGGTTTTGGGTCCCATTGGCCCTCGTACACGCTCCTCCAATGGAACCTGTTGGATGAAGGTGAAGCCTTCCAGTGTCGGGGAGTATGGAGTCTCCATCTGTCCAAAGTTAAGCTCCACAGCTCAATTGCTGCACAGAACATGCGGAAATAAGGCTCTGTCAGCGAGACTGTCTGTCCCAAACTTTAATGGGACACCCAGATACTGACCATTCTTGGAGTAAGAGACTTCCACTTCATCAGCAACAAAGTTCAGAAAGCAACCAATCACATCTTTCTCCCTGAACTTTTTGCAGCCGGCTTTTAATAATGCCGGCTACGAGCAGCTTTCAAAAAGACTACGAACATATTTTAAAAATGCGGCCACACTGCACATGCGTGCCCACTCCTCGATGCGCATGCACAAAAGTCTGCCGGCCTCCACATTGCTGGAGGAGGTGCTGACGACAGGGGGACTGGAGAAGGGGATAGTGTCGGCGGTATACGGAGCTATTTTGGAAGAGGATAAGGCACCACTGGAAGGGATCAAAGCAAAGTGAGAGGAGGAGTTGAGAGAGGTTATGGAGGAGGGGTTCTGGTGTGAGGTGCCCCGGAGAGTGAATGCCTCCTCCTCGTGTGCGAGGTTGGGGCTGATACAGCTGAGGGTGGTGTATAGAGCACACCTCACGAGGGCGAGGATGAGCCGATTCTTTGAAGGAGTAGAAGATGTGTGTGAGCGTTGCGGGGGGGGGGGGGGGGGGGGGGGGGTGGCGCTAATCACATTCATATGTTTTGGTCCTGTCCAAAGCTTGGGGAGTACTGGAAGGAGGTGTTAGGATAATTTCCAAGGTGGTGCACGTGAAACTGGACCTGGGTCCCCGGGAGGCCATATTCGGGGTGTCGGACCAGCCAGGGTTGGAAACGGGTGCGGAGGCAGATATCGTAGCCTTCGCCTCGTTGATCGCCCGAAGGCGGATCCTGCTGGGATGGAGAGCGGCCTCTCCACCCTGTGCCCTGGCATGGCGGGGGGACCTGTTGAAATACTTGACCCTTGAGAAGGTTAAGTTTGAACTGAGAGGAAGCTCGGAGGGGTTCTACAATTCATGGGCATTATTTATTATGCACTTTCCAGAACTGGATAACATCGAACATTAGTTGGGGGTGGGGTGGGGGGGGGGGGGGGGGGGGGGGGGGGGGGGAAGGTGGGTGGGAGGGTTGGGGGGAGTGGGGCTGTGTGTATTAAGGGTGACTATGGGTAATCCCTGATTCCTTTTTTTCATTTGTTTATGTAAACATGCGGGCTGATGTTTGGGGGTTGGTGGGAGGATGGGATCGTTGTTATTGTTATGGGGATTGACATATCTGTTGCTGATTATTGTTTATTGTTGGTGGGTGTAAATTCGGGAGAAAATGTGAAAAAGGAGGAGAATAAAAATATTTTTAAAAAGCCAGCTGCTGCGGCTGTTGCGTGCGAATTTGCGCGATCGGAACGCCATAACGGACGGCTCCGCGACCCTCCCGACACCTGCCCGAAACCCACCCACGGGTCACGCCCCCGACTTTGAAAATGCCTGTGCCAGACCATTTCAGACAGCAGTTAAGACTCACCCACATTGCTGTGGGTCTGGAGTCACATGCAGGCCAGGCCAGGTAAAGATGGCCGATTTCCTTCCCTGAAGGACATTAGTGAACCAGATGGGTTTTTACGATAATTGACAATGGTTCCGTGCACACTATTACTGAGACTCGCTTTTCACTTCCAGATTTATCAACTGAATTTAAATTCCACCAGGTGCTATTATGACATTTGCACCTGTGCACCCAGAGCGTTAGCCTGGGCCTCTGGATTGGTATCATTACTACTCTGCCACTGCCACTGTGTAGAAAGCTGATCCTCTGCATATATACCCTATGTTTTTAAAAAAAATTTAGAGTACCCAATTATTTTTTCCAATTAAGGGGCAATTTAGCGTGGCCAATCCACCTAATCTGCACATCTTTGGGTTGTGGGGGCGAAACCCACGCAGACACGGGGAGAATGTGCAAACTCCACACAGACAATGACCTAGGGCCGGGATTCGAACCCGGGTCCTCAGCGTCGTAGGCAGCAATGCTAACCACTGTGCCACCGTGCTGCCCTTATATACCCTATGTTAAGGGTATCACCTCCTTAAGGCTGAAGCTCTGTTCACATTCCCTCTGTCCTGTGCAACGCAGGGCGATTGAGGAGAAGGTTTCTGATTCTCCTGCTGTTGCTGGCATTGGTGTTGCTGTTCCCCTTGTACAGGTCCAAGGTAGAGCTGCAGAAACTGTTCCCAGGCTGCTGAGAAGGCTCACAGCTGGGAGGTGCGGATCAAAGTCGAAAAGGTCCAAGGTAGCAGAAACTTCCCCGTAACCTGTGAAAGCACATGCTCAAAGCAAGTCTTGTGAACAAAAAACTTTAAAGACAACCAAGCAGCTGTCAGGTCTCTGTGCGGTATTTAAAGCCTTTCCAACATGTCAGTCACTGAGCTTCATCAATCCACACATGTCCCCTCATGTTGTTCAAGCTGGCAAGCTCCAGACAAGGGCAGCACGGTAGCATTGTGGATAGCATAATGGCTTCACAGCTCCAGGGTCCCAGGTTCGATTCCGGCTTGGGTCACTGTCTGTGCGGAGTCTGCACATCCTCCCCGTCTGAGCGTGGGTTTCCTCCGGGTGCTCCGGTTTCCTCCCACAGTCCAAAGATGTGCAGGTTAGGTGGATTGGCCATGATAAATTGCCCTTAATGTCCAAAATTGCCCTTCGTGTTGGGTGGGTTACTGGGTTATTGGGATAGGGGGAGGTGTTGACCTTAGGTAGGGTGCTCTTTCCAAGAGCCGGTGCAGACTTGATGGGTCGAATGGCCTCCTTCTGCACTGTAAATTCCATGACAGTCTATGATAACCTGGGAAACCTGCATGCTGTCAGTTCAGGTCAGAACCCAACATCAAATATCTAGTCAATTTTCTTTTAACATATGCTAATTGTGATTTGCCTGACCTGCCAGGGTTTCCTGAATGCCGGAGTGAAGCGCTGCAGTCAGCAGGTTCCTTCTGCTTTCCTGATGCACGGGCATGTGAGCCTCCTGCACACAACCCAGCCTGGCAGATTCAAATCCATCACCATAGAATCCTTACAATGCAGAAGGAGGCCATTCAGCCCATCGAGTCCGCACCATCCCTTAGAAAGAGCACCCTAACTAGGCCACCCTATCCCCATAAGTCAGTAATCCCACCTAACCTTTAGGATACTAAGGGGCAATTTAGCATGGCCAATCCACCTATCTGCACATCTTTGGACACCCGCCAACCATGGGTATATCTTTCTTTGCATGCACAATTGCTGCTACAGTAAGGAGGATCATGATGACAGTTTGCTAAAAGAATAACAAAAGACAAATCGAGGGTAAACTCAAAGTCACCATCTGTTATCTGATAAATCCCAGATAGAGACTAGTGCAGCAGTGATAATGATGTTAACGCTTATTAACTTGGTTCATCTAAATATTAGCCAATGGACAAAGATCTATTCTTTGTAAGAGCTTTCCTCTGAATAATGCTCTTGTGCCAGTCATAAACTGTTTAAATTAAACCATACTTTCTGCTAATCTAAACACTTTGCTGGACAAAAGCATGGCTGCTACAGGTCATATGATTTTCAAGTTGGCTGCAGTTCTAGAACTTTCAACAATAATTACAGGACAATCCTTGCGGAATCTCACACCTGCCACTGTGCGGGCCCATTACATCCAATGAAACACTGGAGCAGCAGACAGTCTGTGTCCTCAGCCTGGACTTAGAACAAAGTGAGTCGTTATATCTGCAGCAGTGCAAATAGCCAAGTAAACAATGGATTTTGATTTTTTTCGCCAAAATTTGACAAGAGTGTCAGGAAAAACCAGATTTTCTGGCACTTGGTGCACAGAACGTTTGAGGTCGTGGGTTACACCGTCACTCTGGAGGGGCAGGGCCTGATAGAGCCAGCAAGGCCAGCTTCACAGTGATCAGGCTGACCCTTTTAAAGAGCAGGCTGCAGAGCTTGCAGGTAAAGATAGTGACCGTTTCTGTGCCCGGGGCGAGATTAGCATCTCCCAACAAACCCATGAGATCCCTAGTCTTTGCCCACCCACTGAAACTGAGTGCTCTTTAACGTAGGTAACGTCACAGCTAATCACTACTGATTGCTTCTGTCTATTAGAGCCACCAGTGAGGAAACGATGAGGCACATCGTCAGCCACCCTGTCAGCCCTAGGCTCCAGGTCACCTTGGAGGAGGATCCCAAGGACCCACCAGATGTAGATTGGCCACTGTGTCCACCTGTGCCAACGCAGAGATAGACGCCTCGGTGGGACCTAGTTCTAAGGCAGGGTCAGGGTCACAATCTGGTGAGCACAGATCCAGGTCCACAGCAGGAGGAGGCAGTGGCAGCCAACGTCTTAGACATGCCGAGGACTGCTGGAGTAAGGGTCCGATGATGGGCCTCTGAAATTGGCCCTCAGAGAAATGTTAGAACTCCAAAGACAGGCAGGGGTGCAGCAGCCTTAAACTGCTTCCTGCACCTCAGAGCATAATCACTTACTGAACCTCAAACTGCTTTCGGTTCCACTGTGGCCTCACTGTTGCTAGGCAACAGCCCAGGTTTTTTATACCCTGGGCAGGATTTTCTGGAAAAAATGGCAAAATGTCAAGTTCCGACTGAAAACCAGCAGGTTTATCCCCAAAAACACAACCAGGTTTTCTGTCCAGATCCTCTGACACTTTGTCGAGAAAATGTTGGTTGGCATGTTTTGCGCTGTCACTCTGGCAGGCCTGGTCCTGATAAAGCCGGAAAGTCCACCAACACAGAGATCAGGGCGCCATCTTTAAAGGGTGTCCCAATTGGCACTAAAAATATACTACCCCCGCCTCTCATGGCCATGGAAGAACCATCCCCACCATACCCGGAGGTATTGAGGGGCACCCACCCCTTTCTTCCCACGCCCCCCCACCAGATGTTCTCAGGCACATACATCTAACCGCCCCCTTCCCCCACCACAAATAAGGGGAAGCCTCCCTCCTTAACCGGAGAAGGATTTGGCTCTTGGCACTGCCCCCTCTCAGTGCCCCCTCTTAATGCCCCCTGGCACTGCCCCCTGGATCTTCCCCTGGCACTGCAACCTGCTACCGCTGACTAGCAGTGCCAGGGTGACAGGGGGCACTGCCCAGCCTCAGCCCTCAACCCCAGGGCACCCAGGACCCTCTTTACCCCAGCGTGGTCATCATGACTAGTTTTTGATTTCAGAAACCAGTAGGGGAAGGGGGGAGGGGTTGGGGGGGGGGGGGGGGGGGGAGTGACACATCACACGGGGCTGGACGGTACGATGTAAAGCCGCTTAATGATATTTCAAATATTTAAATTGACGGAAATCAGGCCCATGCTCTTTCTGGGCATGAACCTGACTATGTCACAGGCGAGGAGCAGGGAACATCTCGCTCCAACATCTCATTGCCGCAAATCCCGATATGGCCCTCTGGTGAGAATTGACGGCCATAATGGAATTTGTGTGTGCGACGAATGGGCCCAAAAAATTGCGCCCCTTGTGTTTGTTTTAACTTCCCTTCAAGAGTAATAAAACCTCATTAAACTGCATGTATATAAACAACCATAGGCTCGCAGGCAACATTTTCAAAGTGAAATAAATCTCAAGCTTCCTTAGCACACACAACTGCAGAAATAAAAATTAAGCTAAAGCTTAAACCTCAAGCATTAGCTTATGTTCAACACGTACACATAAACACTTCCAAAAACTCTGTTTCCTAATAAACCAATAGCAATGGATGACCTCCGATGTTGTGCGGTGTACATTAGGAGGAGCAATAGGCCACTCGGGCCCTCAAGTGTACTCCACCATTCAATAAGATCATAGCTGATCTGATCGTAACCTCATGCCGATCCCCCGATAGCCTTTCACCTCCTTGATATTCAGGAATATATCCAGCTCCGCTTTAAAAGTTTCACTTACTCTGCTTCCTCTGCCTTTTGCGGGAGAGAGGTCCAGAGACTCAAAACCTTCTGATAAAAAATCATTCCCCTTGTCTCTGTTTTAAATGGGCGATGCCGTATTTTTAAACAATAACCCCTAGTTCTAGGTTCTCCCACAAGAGGAATCAATCTCTCGACATCGACCCTGTCGGTGCCCCTCTTAAATCAATTTGCCCTTTACTCTTTTAAACTCCACTGGATACAAGCATAGTCTGACGTGCTTTTTGGTTGATGCCAGCGCCCCATGAACTGGAGCCCACTTCTCCCACACCAGTCTTTGAGCCATGTGTTGATCTCTCTAATCTCATTTGTCTCATGCCAATGTGCATGTGGCTCAGGTAATGATCCAGAGATATTGGGTGGGTTTCTCCATTCTGGAATGCCCAGAATGTGTTCCGCGATGGAATGGAGAGTCGGGCATTGGGGAAAATCGGGATTGGCGCCCACCCGAACATGATGATCTGACCCCCCCGCTGGCAGTGTGCCCAAGTCCATACGTGCACTAGCGGGGAGATGTAAATGAATGCTAATGGGTCTTAATGACCTATTTGCATCTATTTAGCAGACCTGGTGCCCGATGCTCTGGCCTCCCGTGATTCTCCGGTCCCCACGACCGGAAATCATGTGGGCACAGATCACTTTTGGGGTGGGTTTCTCCGTCCCCCTGCGCCAGATTTCTGGCTCAGTATGCCGTCGGGATTCTCCGTTTCACCGGCTGGCCAATGGGGTTTCCCATTATGGGGCAGCCCCATGCCGCTGGGAAACCTCCGCCTGCTGGCAAAACAGAGCATCCCGACGGCGGAGAATGCAGCCCCTGGTTTTTACCGGCATGGCCCTGGTGTGGTGGACCTGCGAGGTCTACCATGCCAGGGTCACACTGGTAGAGACCATCCAAGCTCATCAGAGCCCATCCGAGAGTCACCCACTCCTCCCAACCATCCAAGCCCACCCGAGGGCCACCCCACAACCATAATGCATTGCCTGTCCACACATCCTCTTCCAGAACACCCCACGCCTCCCCCACAGGGACCCCTGCAATAGGGGAACCCCCACACCCCACGCCCCCCCCCCCCCCACAGAGCCTCCCCACACACAGACCACCCCCACATCCAGAAAAAGGGGCCCCTGTCCAGAAGCTAAAGAGCAGTCCAGGCAGAGGCAGGGGTAAGAATTATAGCTGCAATACTTACCTTGCAGGTCCACATGTCCATTCCTTGAAGGAAAGCTGCTGACCTGCATCTTGTTCCTACAGATCCATTCTGTGCTTTCTAGTAGTGATCTGTGATTGACAGCTGGTACAAACCATCTGCAGCTTTGATCCATTCATATCCCTTCACGGTTCAGTGGCCTAAGTGGTGAAACCCCAATGTTTGTAAACATTGACCACATCAAAGAGAGGTAAGTACAGTGAAATCACACTTTTGAGTAATTGGAATGTAATTAGTGCTTGGAATGCACTTATACCTCTTTGATGTGGTTAATGTTTACAAAGGACCTCAGCTTTTGCATCATCATCAACTTTGATGGAATTTGGCATGTTCTGCTTTCAGCTAGTTGAACCCACCTGAATATCAACTCCCACGTGAAGGAGCCATTACTGGACTTACATTTTGGACTCAAACAGTCACGTGAATTAATGTATTTAGTTTTTTTTATCTTTTAATTTTCTAATAGTTAGTTGTAAAACATTTCTTTCCTATCTATTTCTTGTGTGCTCGTGTATGGCTATGTGGTTGCGATGACCAACCCCAGGTTTGGATGTATGAATAAACATAACTTCTGATTTAACACTAAAGAGAGTTTTCTGCGACTCACTTTAAAATTGACTTCATCCACAGAGGGCTTGGGGAAACATGTCAGTCAAAAATGAAAAAATTCTGTTAATGGAAAGTCAGTAAGAAAAGTAAAATAGTTCAGTTTGGTTCTCCCTCCTGTCCATTTTATTTGATTAATTAACTGGAACAAGAATGAGAATTCCAGAATGTTAAATCATAGCTATCCTTATTAGTCAGCATCTCTTGTGAATCTCAAAATCCCCAAACTCAATGTTAAATCATTCATTTTTAGCACATCATTGTGCTCATAGTTACAGCCTGTTGGAGATGTACTATATAAATGTATTTTCCTACAAAGTAAAATGAATAGCAATGTGATTCTCTTGAAATTATTCCCTCATCCCTTCTACCCTGCTTCTATGCGAACCAGAGGGCGTCCAGTTACGGTATCTGAAGCTCTCTTATTGCGGCTGACTATGGCACTGATAATTTTAAAATGTCGGTTTGGTGAATTAAATGCAAGCAAGTACTTTGCACTGTTCTGATAATGCAGAAGGAGCCTATCTTTGTCAAACCTATAGAACTGGGATGAGCTGAATTTTATCAGCTGTGTAGGAACCCCGACATCGGGGCGTAAAGTGGGTGCTGAGGCCGTACTGGCCAACAGTGGGACCTGCTCGACAATTGTACCACAGGCGACCAGAACAAGGGTAGTGGGTGGGTTCTCGATGCAGCCATCCAATAACAGAGTCTACAGCTCTGAAGCCTCAGTACCGCTACTGACCGCTGCTGAGGAATGCAGGAGGCGATAGTATCACTGATGGTTGTTAAAAGAAAGGTTTAAAGTTCAGGGGGCTGAGGTATGAGGGGATGCCGGGATATTTACTGGGGCCTTGCTTTTGGCTTGTGAGGTCTCAGGCACCCACCCCAGCTACCAGCTGGGTGGTCTCCATTCAGTTGGTGGTCTACCCATTTGGTGGGATTGTCCCACAGTAGGCAAAATGCTGATGGCATGGAAAAATGAGCCTTAAAAGTGCCCTTACATATATTGGGTTGAATACTTGAGGACTGATGGTTTGCTCCACCAGAAGTAATCTGAAAATTCATCTGAGTAGGGCTCCTCCCGACCCACAAAAGGCAACTCCCGAAGAAGGAATATGGCGGCGGGCTGCTGATTGTGTTGCTTGTGCCCCATATTATGGGGTTAACCCACTATTGGGTGGGAAGATGGTGGGGTGACCCCCTTGCCAGAAACACACCTGCCCAAAATACAGCCCATTAATTGCTTTGCCTTCTTCCTTTGACCACGCAGCTTTTTCACTTAATTCCAGCCCTGTCATCGGTGAAACATCCTGACAACGAGACTGCGCTGAGCTGCTGATCAGATTTCCCATTCACCACAACCATTCCAGCCTCCCACCGGCTGGTAAAATTAAGTCCTTGTCCAGGTCAACAGTGCAGCTGACAAAATACAGCTTGCCTCCAGAGAGAGAAAAAACACATGATTGAAGAAGTCATCATAACTAACAGCTTTTAAAATAACGGGATCAGAAATTGCAAATGAATGAGTACCAGATGCCATGGAAGAAGGCGATGAGAATGAAGTCTTACTTATATGAGAGCTACATTTAAGATTAGACATTGGAGTGTTTGCACTTGGCTGGCAGTGGTAAGATTGGAAGTGTATGTTTGTTGTGGGCAGACATAAAGGACTCTGATCTCTTATCCTGCAGCAATAATGAAACTGCATGCAGCAGCATAGGCCTATACTGAGCTCTTGAACACCAACAGGCAGCACAGTGGTTAGCACTGCTGCCTCACAGCGCCAGGAACCTGGGTTCAATTCTGGCCTTGGGTGACTGTGTAGAGTTTGCACGTTCTCCCCATGTCTGCGTGGGTTTCCTCTGGGTGCTCCAGTTTCCTCCCACAGTCCAAAGATGTGCAGGCAAAGGTGAATTGGCCATTCTAAATTGTCCCTTATTGTCCACGGATGTGCAGATTAGGTGGGGTTACAGGGATAGGGCGGGAGAGTGGGCCTAGGTTAGTGCGTTCTTTCAGAGGGTCGGTGCAGACTTGATGGGCCGAATGGCCTCCTTCTGCACTGTAGGGATTCTATTATCTATTCTATGCATGTGTCATTGTTCGCACAGATATGGTCAATGAAGACCTTTTGCAGAACATTATGCCCTATAACAACTTGAAAAGCTTTTAATCCATCAACAATCAGCAGGTATGGAACAAGAGCACTGAATAGAACAGGTGCTCCCCTGGGGACTCTCTCATCGCCTACTTACCATCGCCTGTACTATATTAGGAAAGGATGTGTGCAATATTCATCAGAACTCTCCTCTGCAGCCATGGCTTGTCTTATCTTTGAGACAACTATTAACAGAGTGGAGTGCAGTGAGGTCCATGCTAAGTAGTATAACAACAGAATACGCAATGTTGGTGAGATCAGTTTTACAGAGATGGGCGACAGTGAATTGACAGCCCATTTTATAACATGCCAATGGAAAGACACTGTGCCAGTGTAAAACAGATTTCAAATTTAAACATTCCCGTCCAATTTCATTCCTAATAGCCTGAAGCAATGCATCATACAGCTGAACTAATTGGAAGATCAAAGGCTGGAAGCCACCGAGTTTTTGGAATGATTGTCAGGAGCTTCAGGCTCCACAATATCACTCTGAAGCTAAAAGAACAAAATGCTAACATCTTTTCAGAGCTGAGAGTTGTGGTGATATGCATCACTGTAAATACACAAGGGGTTAATGTAAATACACGTAGACTAGATAGACACTAGAGGGAGCACCAGAGACATGACACACAGACATTCAACCAATAGGCCAGTAAGATAGGACACGACCAATGGGCATTCAACACTCATACAGAGGTGACACTACCACAGGGGGGGCATTACACGAACCCATATATAAGGACACAGCACACATGATCTTCCGCTTTGCAGTGGAGAATCTCAGTGAGTACACAGGGTTGATTTGAAACACATCACACCCACCACGTGGATTGTAGCAGACTGGTTCGTCAGTCTGAGTGGCTATAGCAGGATTAACAGGAGAGTCGAAGTCAAGTAGGAGAATCGTTAACAGTTTAATAAATGTGTTAAAATTATCTCCAAGTCTGAACCTTCCTTTGTCAAGGAAGCAGCTTATGCTACGTCAAAAGCATAACAGAACATGGTACCAATGAGTGAACTGTTTAAATCCATATAGTTACAACTCAGCAAACAGTGACAACCAGCAACAGCAGCCAGGCAAGATGATGTTCAAGATTCTGGTTCCACAGCAGCTCAGGTACCAAGGCAATCTCAGTGAAAACTGACGTGCGTTCAGACAGAGATTTGAGATCTCCCTGGTAGCGTCCGACTTAGATGGCATGGCGGATGCATAGAAAATAAAGCTTCTACTTACCATCGCGGGTCCAAGAGCAGCAGAAATCTTCCAGACCTTCTAATACTCAAAAGGGGCAAAACAAGAGCGACTTCCAGGCAGTCCTGGACAAATTCCAAGAATTCTGCGACGAAGATACAAGAAGAAAAGGTAAAAGAGGCGCCAAAACTCACCACGAGGTAGGCTTGCAGCAACAAAGTTTTGATTTGCAGCCATCTTGGAAAAGGAGCTGCATATGCGCAGTTGCATGAAGAGCGCACAGAACGGGAAGGTCCATTTGCGCATGCGCAAGAAACCGTGCATGCGCAATAGGGAAAAAGGCCCCAAGTAAAGGAACAGCGATCTACGCATGCGCAATCGCTTCCTACGACCTACGTCACATGCTTCGTGACGTCAGATGCCCCGGACCACGCCCGCTTGAAGGGGAAATGTTCCAAAACATGAAAAAAATGTTTTAAAGCCAGAAAACCCGATTCTTTCACCTGGAATGACAGCACAATGCCTGAAATTTGACCAGTAGCTGAAAGTAACCGCCACAGAACCCTGCAACAAGTAGTAAGCACTGCCCTAGAAGATGATATGGTCTTGGAAGACAACGATTCAGACAATGATTTCACCTTGGGAGGTGGCTATCCCAGTACCAAATCCGAACAGCAACTAGAGGTGTTGTACATTGAAGATCCCGATGACGAGTTCTTCGGATTGGGGAATCTTCAGCCCAGCATATATGACAGCCCGACTTGTGAATGCAGGATTATGCTGCGGCCTGACACCAAGACACAGAGAGCGGTACAAGCCCACAGAGAGCGGCCTGCTACCACACAGAGAGTGGTCCACGCACCACAAAGGGTTCCCGACTCCACACAGAGAGTGGTCCATGCACCACAAAGTGTTCCCAACTCCACACAGAGAGTGGTCCACGCACCGCAAAGGGTCCCTGGCTCCACACAGAGAGTGGTCCACACACCGCAAAGGGTTCCCAACTCCACACAGAGAGTGGTCCACGCACCACGAAGGGTCCCTGGCTCCACACATAGAGTGGTTCATGCACACAAAGGGTTCCAGCCTCCACACAGAAAGTGATTCCAGTGACATAAGCCTCCACAGTGAGCTCGTGGACAGCCTCCACGATAGAAGCAAAGCAAGACTCCATGAGCAAGACCAAGAGGGTCTAGCAACCTCCTCTGAGCAACCATCAGCAGACAATGCAAGTCTGCCATGCTCAAGTGAACAACAGAAAGACTATGACAGTCTACCCAGCTCACGTGAACGACAAGAAGACACTGAGGCTCTACCCACTGTGTGTGCGACAAGTGATAACGGCATCCCACTTCCCATACCAGATGTGCAACGTGACAGACCTCAGCTAGTGTGTACAGAGGCGCTTGACAATAACAGTGAGACTACTGGTGACTCCGATGACACCACGTTAATTCCAGCCTCATGCGCTCGAGCCTCTCCACAAGCAAATGAATTCCTGAACGTTTTGACTCTGGACGTGGAGCGTCAAGAAGCCAAAACTGACTCGGGTGAAACAGACCGGACTCCAGACGGGGAGAATTGACAAGCCAAAACTGACTCAGGTGAAACAGACCGGACTCCAGACGGGGAGCATTGACAAGCCAAAACTGACTCAGGTGAAACAGACCGGACTCCAGACGGGGAGAATTGACAAGCCAAAACTGACTCAGGTGAAACAGACCGGACTCCAGACGGGGAGCATTGACAAGCCAAAACTGACTCAGGTGAAACAGACCAGACGGGGAGCATTGACAAGCCAAAACTGACTCAGGTGAAACAGACCAGACTCCAGACGGGGAGAATTGACAAGCCAATACTGACTCAGGTGAAACAGACCGGACTCCAGATGGGGAGAATTGACAAGCCAAAACTGACTCAGGTGAAACAGACCGGACTCCAGACGGGGAGATGTGACAAGCTGAAGCTGACTCAGGTGAAACAGACCGGACTCCAGACGGGGAAAATTGATAAGCTGAAGCTGAATCAAGTAAGCCGGACATGACTCCAGACGGGGAGCACCGCAAACTCACCGGAAACAGCAGATGCCACAAAGCACGCTGACACGAGTAACTGTGTGAAGGACTCGTATTATCAACAGAGTGTGGTCCTTGAGCACAGCAAACACGACAACAACATCAAAGACAACATCCAGAAGCATACCAAAGGCAACAACGTCGACAACAAGCATGGCAAACACAACGCCACTGGAAATACGACTGGTATGACATGGTACAGCTCTGCAAATGCAGGACACTGTTCCTGCTCAGCTCAGTACAATGACATATCACGGCAGGACGATGCATCTTTCCAATTCACGTTTGCTACACTACCAACAGGCAACCTGGTTTTCAGGACAGATGCCATCAAGAATAGCTACCATAAGCATCGGAAAAAAAAAGAAACAGACTCCAAATCAGTCAATGAAGCAACTATTATTTGGTCTTGTATACTATTATATAGTCTTCACAGTCATCATAACTTGTACATAGCATCACTTATCGACCTGTTTTTGTTCAATTTTCTTTAACACTGTACAGAAAATATGTAACACGAAAAAGGGGGATGTGGTGATATGCATCACCGTAAATACACAAGGGGTTAATGTAAACACACATAGACTAGATAGACACTAGAGGGAGCACCAGAGACATGACACACAGACATTCAACCAATAGGCAAGTAAGATAGCACACGACCAATGGCCATTCAAGACACACACAGAGGTGACACTACCACATTACATCAACCCATATATAAGGACACAGCACACATGATCTTCCTCTTTCCAGTGGAGACACTTAGTGAGTACACAGGGTTGATTTGAAACACATCACACCCACCACCTGGATTGTAGCAGACTGGTTCGTCAGTCTGAGTAGCTATTAACAGGAGAGTCGAATCCAAGTAGGAGATTTGTTAACAGTTTAATAAATGTGTTAAAGCTATCTCCAAGTCTGAACCTTCCCTTGTCAGAGTACACATCAAGGAAGCAGCTTATGCTACGTCAAGAGCATAACAAAACAAGAGTAAGAACAAAGAGGTACTCTAGCTGTGAAACCACCACAGTTTCAAACTGGATCATACGATAGATTTATCTTAATTATTACAAAGGACAAAGAACAATAAAGCACAGGAACAGGCCCTTCGGCCCTCCAACCCAGAAGTGTCGCACTGGGACAGCTTCGCAAGAGAGTGGGGACATGTCTCACTGTTTATGCCTAACCAGTGAGGTTGTCCTTATACCTATGCGTGTGTGAGTCTCTCCCCTGTGATGGTGAAATGTCCCCCGGAAGTGCCCCACTAGTGTAACTTCACAAGAGAGAGAGAGAAAGAGGGACCATTGTTTATTCCTGACCAGTAGCCTCTCTTGAGTGAGCATGTTCGAAGCGCTCTTTTCCCTTTTCTGGTCCTTGACTACGGGATTATGTCTTGGCAATTATTGTGACTTGACCAGAGCGGACAGTGAAAGGAAGGTGAGACCACAATAACGGTAGTTGTAAAATAATTGATGTATTCAAGAGAAATTAAGTCTTCTACAACTCAGATTAACCCACACACAAAAACACCAATTATGAAATACTATGTGTAAAATAAGAGACTAAACGGCTCATCGAAAAATCCTTACTTTAAACAGTTTTAGCAATGTTTTACATGAGATTTATATATATATATCGTCCCTCACCTTAACAAGTCTAGCCTAATTGGGGGGTTCTGTAAGCTGACAAAATATATTCACCACTTCCTAGCTGAATGGATCCGTTTAAAACACACAAAGGGCTGCATTCTCCAACCCCCCGCCGGGTCGGAGAATCGCCGGGGAGCGGCGTGAATCCCGGCCCTGCTGGCTGCCCAATTCTCCAGCGCCGGAGTTTTGGCGGGGGAGGGAATCGTGGCGCACCGGCCAGCGGCTGCTGCCAGCAGCCCCACCGGCGATTCTCCGGCCCACGATGGGCCGAGTGGCCGCCCGTTTTCGGCGGGTCCCAGTAACGTAAATCAAACCACGTCCGTACCGGCGGGCCTGTGCCGTGGGGGCACTCTTTCCCTCCGCACCGGCCACTGTCAACCTCCGCCATGGCCAGTGCGGAGAAGAACCCCCCTACGCATGCGCTGGGATGACGCCAGCACACGCTGGCGCTCCCGCGCATGCGCCAACTCGCGCCGGCCGGCGGAGGCCCTTCAACGCCGGTTGGCGTGGCGCCAAGCCCTTCCGAGCCGGCTGGTGCGGCACCAAGCACTCCGGCGCCAGCCTAGCCCCTGAAAGTGTGGAGGATTCCGCACCTTCAGGGCGGCCCAACACTGGAGTCGTTCACGCCACTCCTCGGCACCAGAGTGGCCAACCCTGCTGGTTCATGGAGAATCCCACCCAAGATCTTCAGGCTCCCCTCTGGCTTCTTGGGTCCTAGTTTGTTACATCTATCTCTGCACCTGGTTCGTGGAGGCTCCTTCCACTGAGCGATTTCAAAGACAAAAGGCACGCTAATTACCCTCGGGAAGAAGTTAACCTGATCAGTGTCTACACAATAGCTGATGACGTTACCAGAGCTTGCCTGATTGCTTGCAAATGGCTCCTAGGAGATACTGGGACAGTTTGAATTAGTTTGCCATTAGTGGAATAGGTTTATTTCTGGTTTGGGCAGAAACTCATTTCCATAGTCACTGTCTTCCTCAGCTCACTCTGAGCCATCCACATACCTTGCATCATTTTTCAGTTGGCCCTGCCCTGGCCCATTGTTCTCTTTGTCCTTCTCTGGGACGCTTTTGTGATGTGTATATCTCTGTCTGGCTGCTTCCAGCCATTTTGTTGCAGGCTTTTTGCAGGAAAGCTTTCTTATTTTAAAATGTCTTTAAATCTTGCCATTTCTGCAGTAATGTTGCCCTAATTGGCACGGATGAAAACACACATCTGTTCTAAACTTTTCCCCATGCACTTTAAACCTATGTTTTGGATCTATCTCTTGGATCAGATGCCCACTGATTAGCTTGATTTGAAAACCAAATGGACTGTGTTGTGTAAATCAGACATCAATTTGCAAACATTAGTGAGTATTTTGATGGGCTTTGGACAAATACTGCACCTTATTGCATTAAGTTCAATTTGCCCATGCCTCATAATTATATACTGGGATGTAACTTCTGACTAGCATCGGAAAGAGATGGCCTGCAAGAAGTAGAAGAAATAAATACATACTTACCTGCCCCCGACAATTGAGCTGAGACATCTGGCCATCAGGGGTGCTTGTGGCCTGCATAAACAGCCACCTTGTAGGCCCATACGCCTCCAAGGTGACTGCATCTCCGTTGGATTCAACGAGGTCACGAAAACAGCTAAATTTAAAGGGCCATTGACAGACCAGGGAGAATACAAGTGTCTAACGTACGTTGGGAATGGGGGGGGGGGGGGGGGGAATCGTTGGTCAGGGGCTGGGGGGATCGGAACTCTGGGGAGGGTGGAGGGGTGCAGGTCAGGGGTGTGGGGTCACAGTTCGGGAGGTTGTCAGGTTGACTCTAGGTGGCCAGGGGTTGGGGTGGGTTGGGGGATCTGAGGTTAGGGGATGTAGGAGGGGTAAGGGATCAAGGGGTTGGAGGGGGTGAGTGCTGAGAGATTAGGGGGTGGGGGAATCAGAGGCAAGGATGAGGGGTTTTGGAGGTCGAAGGTGAAGGGGATAGGATGGGGGGGGGGGTTTGATGATCAGGGATTTGGGAGGGGTAAGAGATCGGGGAGGGTTTGGAGGGGATGGGGTTGTTGGAGGCTGGGGGTGGGGAATCGGAGGTCAGAGATATGGGGGATCGGGGAGGCATCAGATGTTGAGGTGGGGGGGTTCAGAGGTGATTGCCACCACCTTTTATTATCCCTATCTCATATACCATCGTGGCACATCTGGTGCTGTCAGCGGCCAGTACTAGCACGACTACTTGCCCTGTGGCATTCCATCACATTGTAGTGAATATAAATGATCCTGGAAATGTCTATCCAGGTCTCTCTCACCACAACCTGGGATTGTGAATGTGATGGCATTGATATTCCCCATTCTAAGGAGCCCAAATCCATATAATCAATTTCAACCCCATTATCTCTTCCTAGACCCTTGGTGTAGGTGCTTTTTGTCCACCCATTTTCCTTTTTAGCTAGTAGATCTTTAATTTGTCCAGGATATGGTCCATTGCTGAGGCATTAGTTCCTGTCATGCTCCCCCCGGAATTTTCTCATTGTAACTTTAACTGCTTATTCTCTTTTTGCAGCATATCATGCTCCGATACACTATTGTCTGTCTAGTCGCTTCGTGATATGTGTTGTAACCACCAGCTAGGACTGATTCGACACAGTGGCGACAGTTTTATCCTCTCTGTGAGGAGACCACATTTTATCCCCGAATTCTTTAATTTTTTCCTCACATTTCACGGCATCAAAGTGGACAATTTAATTCAGTAATCACATTGTGCTCTTCAACTTTTGGTTTCTCCCCTTAACGAGCATTAAGTATCTCAGTAACACCTGCCTCCATCAAATGGATGAGCAATTTTGAACTACAGGCCACCTTAATTAATTTATGGCCTTTCTGTTGCTGCCTCATGCAAAATGGTTGACGTTAGATTGTGATCAATGACCATCCAGGCTGTCAAAACTCCTCAATAGGAAGTTGCCAAGATTAATCAGTGTCCTCCAGCACTCACTAGATCTGTAATAGATCCGACCCTGACACCATGTGGATGGTGAAGATATTATTACACAAATCAAAACAAAGACAATAAAAAACCTGACATTTATATAACGCTCCTCATGACAGCTGGATATCTCAAAGTGCTTTACAGCCCAATGACATTCTTTTAAAATGTAATCATTGTTTGTAATGTAGGAAAAATGGAAGCCAATTTGCACATAGCAAACTCCCAGCAATGCTCAAGCCTTTGGAGTAAGAACAGAAAAACATACCCATTTCGTTCGATTTGCTCAGTGCTTTCCTGCTCTGTAACCTCACCTCTCATAACAGCCTCTTCGATCATCTGCATGTGTCTTATCATCAGTACAAGTCTAGCTCTTGCACTTGGAGTCTTGAAATGTCACATTTTTCCAACATACAGGCCAGGGCAGCTGAGGTCGATTGATCACTTGTCAGATGGATGGGTTTAGACTTGAAGAGGATGAGGTTGATCAGCCATGAGCTAATTATCAGTAGGCTAATTTCTTTAAGAGGCAGGTATTGTCCCGTGCTGAGGACAATATTATCTTGAACATGTATTGTCCAGTGCTACAGTATTTAATATAAGTCTGGTTGTCCATGAGTGAGTGAGGCAGAGAGAGGGCAGCAGTGAGTAGGAGGTGAGAGAGACCACCTTGCCCAGAGCCCATCCAGGGGTCTCCGATGGCCTGGGAGTCTCCCCCAGGTGCCATCCCGCCGGGTCCATGTTTGTGTGGACCAGTGCGAAATGGCGCCTTGGCGAGGTATCCCAGGCAAGGGTGTTTGATCCCGGTCCTTGGGAGAATCCGGTGCAGATATATGTAAGTAATAATAATCTTTATTAGTGTCACAAGTAGGCTTACATTAACACTGCAGTTACTGTGAAAATCCCCTAGTTGCCACACTTCAGCACCTGTTCGGATACACTGAGGGAGAATTCAGATCAATTCACCTCACAGCACGTCTTCCGGGAATTCTGAGAGGAAACCCAGAGGAAACCCACGCAGACACGGGGAGAACGTGCAGATTCCACACAGACAGTGACCCAAGCCGGGAATCGAACCTGGGACCCTGGCACTGTGAAGCAACAGTGCTAACCATTGTGCTACCGTGTCGCCCAGTGAGCCAAACTGCTCACTTAAATATGCAAATCTGGATCTCGCCCTCACTCGTTAGATCTCGCGAAGCGTTCCGAGTGTCGCAAATCCTGAGAGAGGTCACCCGCGAGGTTTAACGGCCTCATTGCGTCCCGATTCGGGCGCGATGAGGCCGTTCGATCAGGCCCAGCAGCTAGGGAATGGGGTCAGGCTTATAAGATCTAAACGATGTTTGATAATCGTACGTCCTCAGTCAAAGTAGGTTATGGCTGGACTTGTACTAGGATTTCAGGTTCACTGTGCACTGTGCTTCACACAAACCTGCTAAAACCTCCTTTGTCCCTTATTTGCTTGAACCACCTGTTTCTGAGAGCTTTGTGAGTCAACTTGCTATAGGCAAAACAAGAAATATTGTGCAATGTTAAGAGCTGAGGTTTATCTGAAGAAAAGAAGCACATCAATACATCTACAATGAATATCTGAATCTGATGAATGGGGAGGAAATTGCGCTTGCAGATTTTCCTCTGCAAAATATACGATGAAAAAAAGCCCATTATTTACCTTCTAATTAATCGTAACTTATTATTTCCGATCTCTCCAGATTAATTATGATAATATTATATTGAGCTTGTGAGCTTCACATTAATACTACCTCTGGAACTGAATTAACTAGCTCCCCATATATCATAGTTTCTGACTAATTTTTTCCCTTCCACCTCCTCTTGACAGTTTATCTCGTTACACTGGTGTATGGCTTCACAGGCACACGAAGCAACCCTTTGCTACAGTGCCAAAGTCCTTCCGCCTGTGCTTGGCATCCATCCACACGAGCACTTCCAGCAGGCATCACCTCACAGTGATCATGAGCAAGGACTCTTAATAATTGTTCCCTTCTTTAACCGAGGGACAAGTGAAGCTAATTATAACACCCCTGCAGTTAATCTGCTTGAGATCAATAGTGCAGACCAATGATTGCAGCTCTAACTCTTCTTAAACTGGACTCTTTCTTCTGAATTGCTGCCTGATTTGGGATACATTTCATACAATATACAGACTAAAATATGCTAGTCACGTCTACTGTCTCAAAACTGCCTGTGTAACATTTGCACCAACATTTTCTTGCTAAAATATTTCCAGTTCCTTTTCTGGCCACACCACATTTTAATGGACTTATGTGAGAATGACTAACCTTTTCCACACAAGCCCAAAACCCTAATCTAATTTAAACCTTCACTACACCAGCGGCGACTGCAGCAACTGTAAGACATTACCAAGGTGAATATTGCCATTCGCTTTCCATCAAGGAGGCTGGTGTTACTCAGTGCCAACATTTCAAATTGTTTTCAGGACTTTTGCTGCTAGTTTTAGTCAGCTCCATAAAAAATACAGCTTTGGACTGGTACACAGACTTCCTGACGGGAGGCCATAGGCACGATTCCCCGTTGGCTGACCCCGAAATTGCGAAACGCGATTAAAACGAGACTAGGTTCCGACGCCAGAATCGCAGCATGCGCCGATTTGACGCCAAATCGCAATTCTCCGTCACTCGACAGCGGCGAGAATGCGTTCCGAACGCACGTACTGCAAACACTGTTTGCATGTAATTAACGGGCCTGACCAGGTATTCCCCGGAGCCACCACAATTCTCCACTTCCGATGGGCTGAGTTCCCGATGGAGCGGTTCACTTGCGCTTTTAAAAATCATGAAACAGGCGTCGTGGCTGCTGAGGGAGAGAGAGGGTACAGAAAGTGTCCAACATCGGCATAATTTGCTGACAGTTGTGCCATTGGGCGGGGGGCTTCTGCCAGGGCCGCAGCGAGAAGCGGGGGGTGGCCAGGAGGTGGGCTGTGGGTCGGGGTGGATGGGCACAGAAGACCATTGGCCGCCGCCGATAAGGCAGCCATGCAGCTGCGCACACCGCTAACAGCCCACTACGAACTTAGGACCATGGGTCATATAGGTGTCCCCCTAGGACACCCCCCCACCAGCCGACCCATCAGCTGTACGGGTGCGTTCCAGCACAACTAGTGCCATCTTGTTGGCTGGGATGAGTGTGTGTGGGGATTGTCATGTGTATATGCGACTGCAGATTGACAGCCTCCTGAGTGTCAATCACGGACCCGGCGAATCCGGCACCATTTGTCATTGGCATCGATTGTGTTCCACGTAGCGCTGGTACTAGCCCCTCCACACTTACTGAATCCATCCAGGTTCGGCGTCAGATTTGCTGTCGTGAAAGTCCACGAGTTCTGCACAGGCATCAACGCTTGTGGCGCAATTTTCTGGCCTCATTACGGTCTCGCTCAAGCCAAAGGAGATCGGTGAATAGCGGGATTGACTAAAAACGAGAAGCGCGTCAGGCGCCAAACAGTTTGTGATGCAGACCCGCTCCCAAAGGCGAAACCAGGATCTCGCCAAAGCAAGGCGAAAAACCAATGATCAGCACTTAAGCCCTATTTCCATACAATTAACGGGAGACACCCCATATCCAATGGCCTCCCATCATTCAGCGGCCTCCCCAGCAAGTGCTCACGCTGGCACCGATTAGTACTCCTTTTGAAAAACACGAACCTGGTGGAAGCTTCTGTGGGGAGCCGAGGAGGTGAGTAGCCATCTTTGCTCACAGGCAAAGAACGCGTGGGCGCTGGGATTGCCACCCCATTGCTCAGTGGGGGGGTAAGGCTCTTGGCTGGGGCTGGGGGACCCTTTGCAGGGGTGGGCCGCCATACGAGGGTTGGAGACGTTGGGGGGGGTGTGGGAACAGGCTGGTAAATGCTCACGGCACCACCATGCCAACCCATGGATCGTGTTTACCCATTCCGGGGGCAACACCTGTCCCTGTCCGTCTGCCCCAACGACCATCCATAATCCCCGACTGCGGAGGCCTCTGGCCTTGTGGCTGAAGGCTATTGCCAATAGGGAATTGGCAATCCTGGTTAAGTGTGAACTTCACACATGCCAAGTGGCTTCCCATTGGTGAGCGTGTCATGCAGCATGTGGGAATCATTGCCTAGCATCTCAATCACCTTGATGCCTGGACACTGCGCCTAAACACTGCCGGAACACCACACGTGCAACATCCGAACACCCAGCGGATGGGACACAGCTCTGGGGTCATACCTTCGGCTGGAGGGTGGGTGAGCGCCATGGGGAGGAGGGGGGATGCCTGAAGTGACAAATGCATCATAATGGTTGTGCAAAAAGGTGTTTAATGTGTTGTACAATACTCCACTCTCCGGTGCCCTCAGTAATCTTCAACGTGCTTGGACCACCTAGATCTACCACTATGTCTTGGTGTTTCCCCAGGAGGCACTGAGGTGGAGGGGCCAGCATCCTACCTTGTCCCAAGGCCATTGATGCCCCTGGCAGGTGTCCACTGGGCATTCTGGGGCCAGAGGGCCCCGGCTGACTTGTCGGCGGTACATGCACAACTGTGCCACCCTGTCCCGTGTGCTGACCCCGAGATGCACCCTCATCAGATGGGTGGAGCGCGGGGAGCTGGTGACCATCGCCAACACTCCATGGGACGGGTCTGGTTTGGCACTCAGTGCCTGTTCCTGGTCAGTGCCCATAGGGCCCAGGAGTTCACGTTGGGACGGAGGGGCAGCTGGTTCGAGCCCCGGCTGCCCCTGCATCATCTGGCTCTACCAGCCCTGGCGGTTCCCCATGGTCTGCACCATCATGTCGATGCCCTCAGCAATGCTCCTCAGTGACTGGGCATGCTCTGAAGTGCCTCAGCAATGCCCACCTGTGAATGGACAAGCTCCGCTGCACATCTGAGAGCGGGACAAGTCCCACAGCACAGGCCGTCCGAGTACTGGGTGACATCCCCCTGCAAGTCGGACATTCTGCCGAGACCCTCAGCCATGACCGTCATCGACTGCGCGACGCCTTGGACACCTTCATTAATGGTGCCGATGTCATGCACCAGGCTTTCCACTGTGGTCGCAACCCTAGCAGTGTTGGTCTCGGAGCCATGCACTGCCGGTGCCACCTCCTGTGCCCGTAAACTCTAGGACTCCTCAAGCAACTATGGATCTGCTGGAGTGACACTGACGCCTCCCCCTGAATGCTCCCTATCATTTCCATCTGCTCTAGGTAACCCTGTTCCACAGACTCAGCATCAGGCTGGCGTCCTGGGATCCAGCAGCCATCCGACTGCTGCCTCGCCTGGGGGTTCCTGCTTCCTCCAGATGTGCATCTTTAGCAGTGTGGTGCTCCCTAGATTATGCCCCCGAAGCCTGACCACTAACATGTCTGATGGAACCATCAATTCTACGGACACGTGCTTGTAGGATTAGAATAGCGGCTTTAATATACTTACAACAGAGCCAGCCTGTTCGCCGTTGAACTTTCGATGAACTGGCCGGCTGGCTCTGTGGCACAGATCTTTATACAGCAGCTCCAGGGGGAGGAGTTCTGGGCGGAGCCAAGGGGGGAGCCCAGTACAAACTCTCGAGTACTCTCAGAGCTACTCCCCCTGGTGGTCAGGTAGTGCAACTGCACTTACAATATCGGTACGTTACAATGGGAACAGGGTGACATTGGTAACTTATAACACCGTGTGAATCTCATTCAACACAATGTCCCATTGAGGTGCAGGTGGAGGGTGGGGAGGACAGCTGTGCTGCGACTATAATGATTGCAGCCTTGGAGCTGTTTTCCGCGAGGTGCTTCCGAGGTGTTTTCCTCGGAGTCAAGAGAGGGTGCCGCCCGGGATGGGTCATTGCCGTCGGCTGGAGGACCTGCGGGAGAATGGACATGTGGTCAGTGGGAGGGATGGGTCAGTCAGTAAGGTAACAAGTCACGTTTGACAGGTGCTCTGGGTTGAGCCCGGTGGTTCCTCACCTCTGCGGCGTCCGCCAGCCTGCCTGTGGGTGAGCGACCTGTCCTCAGCCACCCTAGTCAGCTCCAGGGCCCGCTCCTCGAGGGAGATGAGGATTCTTAAGTCCAGCAGCCCTCCACCAGTCTGGCCCCTCTCTCAACACTTATGGGAGAGCTTTTCCTGAAGAGACACAGAGAGGGCATCGTTAGCCACACGCGGGGTCCACAGTGGTGGGAGGGGGGTGTGAAGGAAGAGTTGGGGGGGGGTTGACGGTGGAGGAAGGATGGGAGTTGGAGAGTGGATGTTCCCGTGGGGGTGGGGAACATTGGTGTCTACTCACTCATGCTGCCCGGTGTAGGTCGTTAACCTTCCTCCTGTACTGGAGGCCAGTCCTCCTGCGCACATTCCCCGAGCTCACAGCTGCCACCAGCCCATCCCAGGCAGCACTGGCTACCATGTGGCTGACTCTCCAGAACTCTCGAGGGAACAGAACACCCTCCTAGCCTCCACTCTGTCTAGGAGCCTCCCTAGGTCAGAGTCCCCGAATCTTGGGGCTGGTCTCCTCGGTGCTATTACTGCGAGCTGGCTGGAGCTGGTTGAACAAGTGCAGTTTAAGTGCTGCTCGACCTTGTTAGCGGGGGGCTGGTGAGCGCGGTCTCGGCCAATCAGGCGGCGAGCCTTCATTTGCCATGAGAAGCCCGTGAGGCGTCGTTAAGTGAACCCATTAACGTTGAATTGCGTTGCCGGCCTCGCTGAGCCAAGCACCGGGAAGCTCGCGGCAATTCCCACTCGTTACCACGCATCAAAATTCTTCCGGAGAATAGCGCCATCTTGTCTCAGAAAAGGAGAATCCCGCCCCATTTCTTTGTTAAGGTGAAAAGGAGGATGAAGAAGTGGAAATGGCTAAATCAAAAGCACAGAAAACATTTGCTTAATGCTCAAACATACCCACCCAACAGGATTTACAGAGCAATAAAATCTTAGTGTGACTTCTCTGTATGTCATGGGCTCATAAATGTACACTGACCCACCCTCAAGGCTGTAGGGGAGATGTCTCAGCCATTTCCTGCAGCCTATCTCTGCCAGGGGAATCCCATTGCTGAGTTTGCCCCTCCCTTAATTTCTGTATCATCGGATCCTTCCAGATAGCTTCAGAAAGAATAGTCAATCATATATTTTCAAAAAAAGGTGAAGTGCAGTGATGCACTACAGTAGTTCTAAAAACAAATTTACGGGATACGGGCCACATTCATTGCCCATCCCTAATTGCCCTTGAGAAGGTGGTGGTGTGTTGCCTTCTTGAACCGCAGTGGTCCATGTGGTGTTGGTACATCCACTGTGCTGTTAGGGAGGGAATTCCAGACTTTTGACCCAGCGACAGTAAAGGAACGACGATATATTTCCAACTCAGGATGGTGACTGACTTGGAGGGGAACTTCCAGTTGATCGCGTTTCTTGGTATCTGCTGCCCTTGTCCGATGGTAGTGATCGTGGGTCGGGAAGGTGCTGCCGAAGGAAACTTGGTGGGCGGGATTCTCCATCCCACCGCACCCGTTTTCTGGGCGCCCCCGCCAGCAGCGGAATTCTCTGTCCCGGAAGCTGGCCAATGGGGTTTCCCATTGTGGGAACCCTCACGCCATCGGGAAATCTGCGGGCCTGAGTACGCCGTTGGCAACATGGAGGATCCCGCTGACAGAGAATCCAGCCCGGTGAGCTTGTGTGGGGCATCTTCTGGATGGTACACATGACTGCTTCTGTGCGTTGGTAGGGAGTGAATGTTCGTGGATGGGCTACCAATCAAACGGATACTTTGATTTGAATGATGTCAAGTTTCTTGACATACACAAAGCATTTGTAAGGAATATAGCATGTTATCTATAATGTGTGCAGTGTTCTGGCATTGGGTCCATCAGAGGGAATAAATGGAACAGTGGATACTGAATAGGATGATCTTGGCTGCTGAATGATCTAGAAGACCATTTACATACTGGGGGCCATGGAGTATATTGGGAGCCATGAGATCAAAGGTTACAACCTGTCTGAAGTCATGCCAAACCCATTTCTTCTGCAGCCATTTCTTCTTCATTCTCATGCTCAGGAGGGTCTTCATTTGATTGTGAATATTTATTTTTCTTCCATGTGGTGTTCCATGTGGTTGTCTCTCTAAGGGTGAAGTAGATCCGCATAACGAACACCTCAGTGATGCATGAGATTGTCTTAAAACTTTAGGACAGGACACCCCCTGATTGATGAAGCCGTTTGAAGTGTTGCTTTTGGATTATTTTTCCGTATTTATTATGGTCCTGTTGGCTGCTCCTGTTTGGCTGCAGTGGTTTCCAGCCAAAACTCTTGTCAGCTGCAAAAGTGAAACTTGGTCGGTTGTAGATAACCTCTGGCATCATTTTCCACCTTAAGTCTCCACATTAAATGAACCGTCTTCAAACATTTCCACCGCCTCCAGCATGAGGCCACCATGAAATAAATCTTCACTTCTTCTCCCATTTCAGCATTCTGAAGGGACCATTCCTTTTGACACACCCTGTACTCTTCAATCCCTCCCAAAACCTGTTCCTCTTTACTTGGCACCAAGATTCAGTGCCTCCCTTTTCACCACTTCTCTTCTCACCATCTATGGCCCCATGATCAAACAAAGATTCGCTTGTGCCTCTTTCAATTTAGTTTTGTTTTAGATTATGCATTTGTGGATGTTGTCATTGCTGGCTGGGCCAGCATTTATTGTCCATCCTTGATTGCCCTTGAGAAGGTGGTGGTGAGCTGCCTTCCTGAATTTCTGCAGTCCATATGGTGTAGGTACATCCATAGTGTTGTTGGGGAGGGAGTTCCTGGATTTTGATCCAATTGCTGAAGGAATGGGGATATATTTCCAAGACAGGATGGTGAGTGACTTGGAGGGGAGTCTCCAGGTGGTGGTCCCCCAAAGCGTCTTCCGACCTTGTTCTTCTAGATCAGAAGTTCTCAACCTTTTTTAACCCATGGACCCCTTTTCCTCTTAATTTTTTTTTGTGGACCCCCATAGCCATTCCTAATCCTTATTTTTTGTCCGATGACTAAAGTCCATCTACCTTACCGTGAGGGTTGGAAACGGATTAGCGGTATTTTCATATGTTGCCAAACTTATTCTAATATGAAAACTAATGAAAAAAACTTTTACTGACTAAATTGAATTAAATTACTCTAAAAATAACCAATCCATATCAAATATACACAGTTTCTAGTGATTACTGTGTTAAATCATTCATTAAACTTGTCAAGGAGAAACGATGGGTGATTTTCACCTCTGTTTGTTCTAGGTAACTTTAAATTTACGACACTGTCAAATGTAAAGTTTTTTTCTTCTACTTGATTGCCATAAACAAGTCATAGCTACATGAATATTTCTACTTTTAGTATTTTATTATGGCGTAGATTACTGAAAAAATGTAATTCTCAGTAATAACAATTGTTCTGAAGTAGAATTGCTCTATGGACCACTAAAATATCACCGTGGACCCCCAATTCGGTATTTTTTTTGTGTGGACCCCCAGTAATGTTACATGGACCCCCAGGGTCCATGTGGACCCCGGTTGAGAACCACTGCTCTAGATGGTGGAGGTTGTGGGTTTGGAAGGTGCTGTCTAAGTTCTGAGTTACTGCAGTACATCTTGTAGACGGTACACACTGTTGCCACTGTGGTGGAAGTGAATGTTTAACGGGCGGCACGGTAGCACAGTGGTTAGCACTGTTGCTTCACAGTGCCAGGGACCCAGGTTGGATTCCCGGCTTGGGTCACTCTCTGTGCGGAGTCTGCATGTTCTCTCCGTGTCTGCGTGGGTTTCCTCCCGATGCTCCGGTTTCCTTCCACACGTCCCGAAAGACATGCTGTTAGGTGAATTGAACATTCTGAATTCTCCCTCAGTTTACCCTAACAGGCGCCGTGGTGTGACGACTCGGTGATTTCACTGTAACTTAATTGCAGTTTTAATGTAAACCTATTTGCGAAACGAATTAAGATTATTATTATAACATGAAATGAAATGAAAATCGCTTATTGTCACGAGTAGGCTTCAAATGAAGTTACTGTGAAAAGCCCCTAGTCACCACATTCCGGCACCTGTTCGGGGAGGCTGTTACGGGAATCGAACCGTGCTGCTGGCTTGCCTTGGTCTGCTTTCAAAGCCAGCGATTAGCCCTGTGAGCTAAACAGCCCCATGGTAGATGGGGTGCAAGTAAAGTAGGCTGCTTTGACCTGGATGGTGTTGAGCTTTTTGAGTGTTGAAGCTGCACTCATCCAGGCAAGTAGAGAGTATTCCATCACACTTCTGATCTGTGCCTTGTAGATGATGGCCCGGCTTTGGGAAGTCAGGAGGTGAGTTACTCCACAGAATTCCCAGCCTCTGATGTGCCCTTCCGGCCACCGTATTTATATGGCTGTCCAGTTCAGTTTTTGATCAATAGTAACCCGCAGGATGTTGATGGTGAAGAATTCAGTGATGGTAATTGAATGTAACATATTTTGTATTTTAAAAAATTAATTTACAGGGTGTGGGTGTTGCTGGCGAGACCAGCATTTGTTGCCCATCCCTAATTCCCTCTGTTTCAGAGGGCATTTGGGAGTCAACCACATTGCTGTGGGTCTGGAGTCACATGTAGGCCAGACCAGGTAAGGACAACAGATTTCCTTCCCTAAAGGACATTAGTGAACCAGATTTTTGCAACAATGGACAGTGGTTTCATGTTCATCATTAGTCTTCTAATTCCAGATTTTCTGTAACATTCGAATTTCACCATCTGCCGTTGTGGGAGATGAACCTTGGTCCCTAGATTTTGCTGTGGGGCTGTGGATTACTAATCCAGTGACAATACCGCTGTGCCAACCCCCCGCCCCCCCCCCCCCCCCCCCCCCCCCCCCCCCCCTACAATCCACTGCTCACATTATCTATATTGGGTAAACCAGACATAGATTTGCAGGTCATTGTTTAACACGTCTGATCAGCGCACGTGCCCCTGAATTTCCAGTCACTTGCCATTTTAATTCTCCATCCCACCCTCACTCTGTCCTCTCTGTTCCTCAGCCTCCTACACTGCCCCGATGAAGCTCAGTACAAGCCAGAAGGACAGTACCCCATCATTTGATTCGGCATTTTACAACCGACTGGATTCAGTATTGGATTTAACAGTAGAAAATGCTGGAAATGCTCAGCTGGTCAGCCAGCTTCTGTGGCGAGAGAAACAGGGTTAGTGGGCACAATTCAGCGGACTTGAGTTAAACTCCGCTGAACGACGCGTATAGCGGGCTGTTTCTCAGCGCCTCTGTTCAGCAACGCCTCCCCATTGAGGCCGCAATTTAAGTAATTTCCTGCACAGCTCACCAGTGCAGGAAGGCTACTGACGATCAGGGCACCATTTTTAAAGGCAGCCCTGATCTTTCGAGCCCCCTCGGTGGTCCCCAATTCACCCGACTTATCTCTTCCGGAGTCCTCGAGGTGGGCTACCTCTTTCTGGGCAAGGTCGCCGGAGCCTGACCCCGGCATGGGCAACCTGACACCTGGGCACCTTGACATCAGCAGTTTTGCACCCTGACAGTGCCCTCGCCAGTCTGGCAGTGCCACTTGGGCACCCTGGCAGTGACAGGGTGGCGCTGTCAGGGTGCCTACGTGAGATTGCCAGGGTGCCAGGCTAGCAGTGCCAAGTGCCCAGATGCGGGGGGGGGGGGGGGGGCTGCCAAGGTCCATGTTTGTGTGGACCAATACTAAACTCCGCCCTGGAGAAGTCTCCCAGGCATAGCCGGTGAATCCCGGACCCCCAGTGAATCCAGCGACTGATTATTTAAATGAACATAATGACAGCAGGAGAATGATCCAGATCGCAACTCCTCGCGAGATTCAGTTGAGTGCCGGGAAACGTTTTGAGTATCGCGAATCTTGTGAGCGGCTACTTACGAGATTTAACGTCTTCGCCTCGATACCAAGTCCGGCACGACCAGGCCTCTGAATTGCGCCCAATGTTTCAGGTGACTGACCTTTCATCAGATTCCC
Organism: Scyliorhinus canicula; assembly: GCF_902713615.1. Lineage (NCBI taxonomy): Eukaryota > Metazoa > Chordata > Chondrichthyes > Carcharhiniformes > Scyliorhinidae > Scyliorhinus > Scyliorhinus canicula. The sequence goes on from NC_052148.1 coordinate 197,301,901, forward strand.
TCTCCACAGATGCTGACTGACTTGCGGAGCATTCCCGGCATTTCCAACATTTCTTTCAGATCTCCAGCATCAAGGGCATTTTACTATTGAATTCAACAATTTTGGATCATAGCCACTGCACCCACTTCCTCAGATGTAGGTGCAGATAAGGGACAGAATTTTCTTTATTCTGCTAAATGCAGGGTCAGGCGAGGGAAGTGGTGTGCAGCTGTACCGGCTACCTGGCTGGCTTTTCTCACCCTATTCATCAGCACTTAGAAGGAAAACGTGCAGGAGGCAAGTTCCACGCCATCATACTGGTGGAATGGACTCTTAAAGAGCAGGCCCGGCTGGCAACATTGGCTTTCCAAAGATGGGACTTCCCTTTAAAAAGGGCACCTCAATCTCCAGCACTGGCAACCAAAACATTGAATCACCCCACAGGCACGGCGATGCTCTCCACGCAAATGTGAACCTCCCCCACGCACATGGGCAAACCCCCCTGACAGGCACAGGGAACAGCCCCCCCTCACAGACATAGAGAACACATATGAACACATATGAAGCTCATCAGAGGAATCTCCCCCCAGCACTGCCCCTTGGCACTGCCCCTTGGCACCACCCTTTGATACTGTCCCTTAGCACTAACCCTTGGTCTTTCCCCATTGGCACTGTTCCCTGATGCTGTACCCTGGTAGGGCCAGGGGGCAGTGCTGGAGTACTGCCAGGACCTGTCCTTCTCCCGCTTGGGGGCTGTATGTACCTGTGCGCCCCAGCTTGGCCTCTTCACCTGGTTGACGTTGACCCAGACCTATTGTCACATCGGCGAGGGGGGTTAACCCAATGTGTGTGCATAGTACAGAGGGGAAGCCCATGAATGAGGTTAAAATGTATTTAAATGAGGTTCCCGAAATTTCTGGGCAGGTACCTCATTACGTCAATGGTGGGGTCAGGGATGAACATGGGGATGATCACGAAAACGGGTGGGATTTTCCGTCAGCTGCTGCTGGAATCGGGAAACATGATTGTGCAGAGAATTGGATTTGACGGCAGAATCGTGGTGGGCGCTAGTTTCACGCTAAATCACAATTCTCCAGAGCCTTGACAGCGGCGTCAATGCGTTCCACTCTGAGCGAACAGTAAACGCCGTTGGCATATCATTAGTGGGCCTGACCCGGTATTCTCCAAGGCTCCCGCGATTCTCTGCCTCCATTGGGGGGAATTCCCGGCGGCAAGGTCCACTTGTGCTTTTAAAAATTGGGAAATAGATGCTGGGAATGCTGAGGGAGAGAGAGGGGTTACGGAAAGTGTCCAACATCGCAAGAGTTTGCTGACAGTTTCATTACTGGCTGGGGGTGGGGGTGGGGGGAGAGGGGGTGCTTCTGCCAGCGCCGGGATGAGTAGCGGTAGGAGGTGATGTGGGGTGGACGGGCACGGAACACCATTGATGCAGGCTGCAAGGCAGCCACGCAACTGCGCACACCGCTGACTGCGCACTGTGAACTTTGGGCCACAGGTCGTATGGGTGTCCCCCCAGGCAATCCCCCTAGGTGCCCTCTGGCCCCTGCCCACCCATCAGTGGGATGGGCACACTCCAGAGCAAACAGTGCCACCTTGTTGGCTGGGATGGTGTGTATATGAGGCTGCAGCTTGTCAGCCTCCTGAGTGCCAATAGCGGACCCGGTGAATCCGGCATCCATTCCCATTGGAATCGATTGTGTTCCACGTGGCGCCGGCGCTAGCCCCTCAATGGTCATTGAATCAGTCCAGGTGTGGTTCCAGTTTTGCAGTTGTAGAAGTCTACAAATCCTGCCCCAGCGTCAGCACTTAGTCCCAGGAACGGAAAATACCGCCGATTGTTCTTGGCCTCTCACGGGATCTTGAGCCCACATCGCCATTCGACAGGCACAAAATTCTGACCAGCATTTCTAATACCATTTATATCTCATCGGGACCTGTTCAGAGGTCTTTGCTTTCCCACTGATACCTGTTATTGCTTTGCAATAATGTCACTTTTGTGACTTAATCTCGCCTGCCCTCTACAAACCTGCCCCTTTGTTCGGTTCTCCTTCTCCTTCCTCTTACACTTTTCTTTTAGTGAAAACAGTTTAATCAGCAACTTTTCCCCTCTCTGATGAAAGGTCATTGACCTGAAACTCTGTTTCTCTCTCCACAGATGCTGCCGGACCTGTTGAATGTTTCCTGCATTTTCTGTCCTTGGTGGCATTATATTTGTAATTCAAATAATGCTGGCAGCACTATACCCTGAGCATGAAAAACATTTTGGCTTCTGTCAGGGTATTGACGCACATCATTGTGAACTCATGTGACACACCAGTGGCACATTGTGGTAGTTAATCTTAATGCTGTGGTAGTCACCACTGTTTGTATATATCACATAAATGAGATGTAATACGGTAAGGCTCCTGTACTACAGGTACGGAGGTAGATCCCTACCTGCTGGCTCCGCCCAGTAGGCGGAGTATAAATGTGTGTGCTCACCGAGCTGCAGCCATTTCGGCAGCAGTTACAGGCGGCTACACATCTCTGCTTAATAAAGCCTCGATTACTCTCTACTCTCGTCTCGTCGTAATTGATAGTGCATCGATTTATTAAGCAGAGATTTTACAGCGATGGACCTCCGCATCAAGCCAGATCACCTGCACCCTCAAGCAGACAATGCCATGTCAGCCTTCACCCACTGGCTAGCTTGCTTTGAAGCCCACATTGGATTAGCGACAGAACAACCCTCAGAAGCACAGAAACTCCAGATCCTGTATACACGGCTGAGCTCTGATATCTTTCCCCTTATCCGGGATGCACCCAACCACGTTGAGGCCATGGCGCTTCTGAAACAGAACTACACCCGGCCGACCAACAAACTCGACGCCAGGCACCTCCTGTCCTCACGGCAGCAACTCCCCAGTGAGTCATTGGAAGACTTCTAGCGTGCTCTGCACGCCCTGGCGAGGGACTGCGATTGCCAGGCAGTTTCGGACGTTGAACATTCCGAACTCCTAACCAGGGACACTTTCGTTACGGGCATAGGGTCGGCGTACATCTGCCAGCGCCTCTTAGAAGGGGCTACCCTCGACCTCGCGGTGACCAAGAAACTCGTGACCTCACTAACGTTAGCCTCCCGTAATGTACAAGCGTACGCCCCCGCTGCACGGCAGCCCCCTCCTGGACATCGTGGACCCCACCAGCGACCACCCCCAGCCAACCCCAAGCCTGCGCCGCGCGGCAGCCAGCCAATCCCGGGAGACCCAAGTGCTACTTCTGTGGGCAGACAAAGCACCCCCGGCAGCGCTGCCCGGCGCGGAGGGCAATCTGCAAGGCCTGCGGGAAGAAAGGACATTTTGCTGCGGTGTGCCAGGCCCGGTTGATGCCGCTGTAACCAGTCCCATTGTTCCTGCACCCGCACGTGCGACCCGTGGGTGCTGCCATTTTCGTCCCCGCAGCCCACGTGCGCCCCATGGGTGCCGCCATCTTCCTCACATCAGAACACGTGCGGCCCGTGGGCGCAGCCATCTTCCCCCCACCAGACCTCGTGCGCCCCGTGGGCGCCGTCATCTTTAACGCCACCCGCCACGTGCGCCCCGTGGGCGCCGCCATCTTCAGTGCCTCAGGACCCCTGCTTGTCGGGCACCTCATCGGGCCTCTCATCGCCTGCAACCGCCGCCGACCAGCCCGGGGCCTACCAACACCATCCGCAGCTCACCTCCATCACGCTCGACCAGTCCTGGTCGCACAACCTCGCAACCGCGTCAACGACGGGAAAGGTCAATGGGCACAAGACATCCTGCCGGAGAGCTTCATCCATCCCGATACGGTAAGGCGCTACTCCCTCGCGGTACACCCCGTTACCCAACGAATCTCCCTGGCCTCCGGATCCCACTCCGTGGAGATCCGGGGGTACTGCACCGCCACCCTCACCATCCAGGGCATAGAGTTCAGCAACTTCCGGCTCTACGTCCTCCCCAACCTCTGCGCTGCCTTGCTACTCGGCTTGGACTTCCAGTGCAACTTTCAAAGTCTATCTCTGAAATTTGGTGGGCCCCTACCACCCCTTACTGTCTGCGGTCTCACGACCTTTAAGGTCGACCCGCCTTCTCTGTTTGCAAACCTCACCCCGGATTGCAAACCTGTCGCCACCAGGAGCAGATGGTATAGTGCCCAGGACAGGACCTTCATCAGGTCTGAGGTTCAGCGGCTACTGCAGGAAAGCATCATCGAGGCCAGCAACAGCCCCTGGAGAGCCCAAGTGGTAGTTGTAAAGACTGGGGAGAAACACAGGATGGTGGTTGACTACAGACCATCAATCGGTACAAGCAGCTCGACGCGTACCCCCTCCCACGCATATCTGATATGGTCAATCAGATTGCACAGTACTGGGTCTTCTCGTCAGTGGACCTGACATCTGCCTACCACCAGCTCCCCACCCGCAAGGCGGACAGTCAATGCACTGCGTTCGAAGCAGACGGCCGCCTTTACCACTTCCTTAGGGTTCCCTTCGGCGTCACTAATGGGGTCTCGGTCTTCCAACGGGAGATGAACCGAATGGTTGGCCGGTACGGACAGCGGGCCACTTTCCCGTACCTGGATAATGTCACCATCTGCGGCCATGACCAGCAGGACCTCGACACTAACCTTTCCAAATTTCTCCACACCGCCAAACTCCTGAACCTTACGTATAACAAGGAGAAGTGCGTGTTCAGCACCAACCGCTTAGCCATCCTTGGCTATGCAAAATGGAGTTGTAGGGCCTGACCCCGACCACATGCACCCCCTCATGGAACTCCCCCTCCCCCACTGCTCCAACACCCTCAAACGATGCCTGGGGTTCTTCTTATACTACGCCCAGTGGGCCCCTAACTATGCGGACAAGGCCCGCCCACTCATCACTCCACAGTTTTTCCCCTGACGGCCGAGGCTCACCAGGCCTTCAACCGTATCAAGGCCGACATCGACATGGCCGCGATGCACGCGGTCGACGAGACCCTCCCCTTTCAAGTCGAGAGCGATGCATCAGACGTCGCTCTGGCCGCCACCCTCAACCAGGCCGGCAGACCTGTGGCATTTTTTTCACACACCCTCCATGCCTCCGAAATTCGGCATTCCTCCGTCGAAAAGGAGGCCCAAACTGTCATAGAAGCTGTGCGACATTGGAGGCATTACCTGGCCGGCAGGAGATTCACTCTCCTCACTGACCAACGGTCAGTAGCCTTCATGTTCAATAACACACAGCGGGGCAAGATCAAAAATGATAAAATCTTGAGGTGGAGGATCGAGCTCTCCACCTATAATTACGAGATTTTGTATCGCCCAGGGTAAGCTCAACGAGCCCCCTGATGCCCTATCCCGAGGTACATGTGCCAGTGCACAAGTGGACCGACTCCAGGCCCCACATGATGGTCTCCGTCATCTAGGTGTCACCCAGTTCTTCCACTTCATAAAGACCCGCAACCTACCCTACTCCATTGCGGAAGACAGGACCGTCATCAGAGACTGCCAGGTCTGCAGGGAGTGCAAACCGCACTTCTACAGGCCAGACTGCACGCACCTGGTGAAGGCCTCTTGTCCCTTTGAACGCCTCAGCATGGATTTCATAGGACCCTCCCCTCCACCGACCGAAACACGTATTTCCTTAACGTGGTCGATGAATACTCCAGATTCCCCTTCGCCGTCCCATGCCCGGATATGACGTCTGCCACAGTCATCAAAGCCCTCAACACATCTTCGCTCTGTCCGGTTTCCCCGCTTACATCCACAGCAACCGGGAATCCTCCCTTATGAGTGATGAGCTGCGTCAATTCCTGCTCAGCAAGGGCATTGCCTCGAGCAGGACGACCAACTACAACCCCCGGGGAAACGGGCAGGTGGAGAGGGAGAATGGGATGGTCTGGAAGGCTGTCCTGCTGGCCCAACGGTCTAAAAATCTCCCGGTCTCCCGCTGGCAGGAGGTCCTCCCCGACGCCTTCCAATCCATCAGATTGCTGCTTTGCACTGCGACTAACGAAACCCCCCCATGACCGTCTCCTAGCCTTCCCCAGGAAGTCAACCTCTGGGGTTTCGCTCCCAATGTGGCTGGCAGCACCAGGACTCGTTCTCGTCCGCAAGCACGTGTGGCTCCACAGGTGGACCCATTGGTCGATAGGGTACATCTAATCCATGCTAACCCGCTGCCTAGGCCCGAAATGCCTGGAATTTCCTCCAGCCCTCTCCGCCTCTCTCACTCTCTCCTCCTTTAAGGCAGTCTTTATATAACCTACCTCTCTGATCATGTCTTTGGCCATTTGTCCTAATATCTCCTTATGTGGCTTAGTGTCAAATGTTGTTTGATGATGTCCCTGTGAAGTGCCTGGGAACATTTTGCGATGTTAAAAGTATCATGGGCGCGATTCTCCGCCCCCCACGCCGGGTGGAAGAATAGCGGGAGGGCCTCCCGACATTTTTCACGCCCTCCCGCTATTCTCCCCCCCCCACACCCGACCCACGCCACGAATCGCCGCTCTCTGTTTCTTACGCCGAGCGGCGATTCTCCGAGGCCGATGGGCCGAGCGGCCGGGCCTTCACGCCCGTTCAACACGGCAGCAAACACACCTGCTCGCTGCCGTCGTGAAACGGGCGGCACGTGCCCGTTTGGGGCATCTGGGGGCCCGATTGGCACGGCAGTACCACGTCCGTGCCAAGGGGGGCATAGGCCCGCGATCAGTGCCCACCGATCGCGGGCCGTGCGTCCGTAACGGACGCAATCTTTTCCCTCCGCCGCCCCGCAAGATCAAGCCTCCACGTCTTGCGGGGCGGCTGAGGGAAAAGACGCCAACTGCGCATGCGTGGGTTGGTGTTGTCCACCCTGCGCATGCGCGGCTGACGTCATCGGCCGCGTCAGCTGGCATGACGCTTGACGTGCGGCCTTGACGACCGTCGTCAAGGCCGCGCCGCCGTGATGCACGGGGCCACTCTCCTAGCCCCGCCCGGGGGGGAGAATCGGCCCCAGAAGTGGGCATGAAGGCTGCCGTGGGTCACGGCCTGTCCCACGGCAGCCTTTACGATTCTCCGCATTTGCGGAGAATCTCGCCCCATATCTTGAAAATTGTTGTTTTTCTCTGTGGGCAGCTTTGATTAAATGACATAAATTTAGTAAGACGTCTTACAACACTAGGTTAAATTCTAACAGGTTTATTTGGAATCACGAACATTCGGAGCGTAGCTTCTTCAACAGGTGACTCACCTGACGAAAATCCCACCCAATGTGTCTCCAGAAATCATTATTTTGCTAATTGCAATATGATGAACTTCCACCTAAAGTGCTGCACGCTGGCTTCCATGTCTGACTGGATGTGACCAGGTCTCCTGAAATGGGCCGTCAATTAACGGTGTCGATCTGCGATCGCTGTTACTAATCCCCAATGCTGGCTTTGATTTCTTTTTTCCCTTTAAAATACTGTCCATCATATCTGTTCTTTATTTGATCCCCTCCCTGAACTGTGCAAAGATAATTAAGAAACTGTGGACTTCTATGACACAACAGCTAACTTCCCGATACCTGATAATCAATGAAGTATAAAGGGATCTGACTGAGTGACAAGGTAGAATATCCTTGTCCCTCAACAGCCTGTCAATAACACAGTACCTTTCAATTCTTCGGGAAGTTTATTCCCTGAGGTCTGATGTTGGTTTCAGTATTTGTTCTCACTAGACAGTGATGTGTGAGAATTTTCTGACGGTTATGATAAATCCAAGTGTTGCATGTTTTTTGCTCGAGAGCCAGCTCCATAGGACTGATGGACTCTGCTCGAATAATGCCCATCATTTCACACACAGGGAAAAATAATAGCCTGACTTTCAAAGCCTTATTTCACAATATTGCAACTATATCTAAAACTCACATTTCCAGTACAATTGTGACAATGCTTTAATGTAGGGAGTGCGATTTTTCTTCAATCTGCCCTTCAAATGTCGTGGGAAGACAATAGTTTTCTCGGTATTTTCTTCTCTGCCTGATGCTTCCATTAATCCATGTGCGATTTTCAAATCAACTTTTATTCACAGTTTTAAGATAAAAGGACTTTCAGCGACTTGCAGGTTCCAGAAATGGAAATGAATAAATCTAACTTCACGGATATTTTGTATTTCCAGGGCGCAATGTTCTCCTCCCCCCACCCCCATCCATCTGACGTGAAAATCACTCTCTTGATATTATTATAATATCATTTACACTGTTCCTGTTGTTTTCAGCGAGATACTTCTTCACCCACTGCCTCTGAGGCCTGGGATTTGTTATCTTGTGATGGCACCAGAAAGGTACAAACTAAAGTGGCAGCACTGGTGAGGTGCTGTTGAGAATTGGTAGAATCACAAATTATTTCCATGGAGTCCATGACCCACCATCTAGGTTAAAGCGCTCAGGAGATTACTAGGGGGCTGAAGTCCCTTATCATTTTGAGTTCATTTAAACCTGCAGGGGTTGAATGGAAAAATAGTTGTCAAGACCAGCAGTTCACAGTGAGCTTCTGCTCTCGCCGATGATCAAATTTCTCATAAACAGTCATCTACTAAAGATTTGGGACGGGATTCACCGTCGGCCGACAGCAGGATCGGGAAACGCAATTGGGCGGAGAATCGGGACCGAAGCCGAAAACGCGACGAGCACAGATTTCACGCCAAATCGCTATTTTCCGTTGCCTCGACAGCGCCGTCAATGCATTCCAGAATGCCCTTAGCATATCATTAACGGGCCCAACCCAGTATTCTCCGGGACCTCCACGATTCTCCGCCTCAACGGGCTAAATTCCTGACGTCGAGGTTCACTTGTGCTTTTAAAAATCGTGAAATTGGCGCCGTGGTTGTTGAGGGAGAGAGATGGGGCACGGAAAGCGTCCACGTTACAATAGTTTGCTGACAATCATGCCGTTGGCCAGGGGGCTTCTGACAGGGATGAGAGGAGTAGTGGGGGGGTGGCCAGGAAGTGGCTGTGGGGGTCAGGGTGGACAGGCACGGAACACCATTGCTGCTGTGTACGCTGCTGACTGCCCACTGTGAACTTAGGGCCATGGGTCACATGGATGTCCTCCCCAGGCCACCCCTCTATGTGCCCTCTAGCCCCAGCCAACCCATCAGCGGGATGGGCGCGCTCCAGCACAACTAGTGCTATCTTGTTGGCTGGGATGAGTGTGTGCGGGGAGTGAAGTGTGTATACGTGGCTGCAGCTTGTTGGCCTCCTCTCAATCACAAATCTGGCAAATCCGATACCGTTTCTCCTTGGATCCAATTGGGTTACACATGGTGTTGGTGCTGAATCAGTCCAGATTCGGTGCCAGTTTTGCTGTCGTGGAAATTCGCAAATCCTGTCCCAGCGTCAACACTTAGTCTCAAGAATGGAGAATCCAGCCGCTGGGATTTAACTTTCTCTGGGAGTGTGCTGATTAACTATTTCAGCCGTGTTCCATTAAGAGCTGTTTTAACGTACTGGGTAGATGCTAATTGTCAGCTTGGCTCAGTTTATAGTACTTGTTTCTGAGTCAGGAGTCAAGGGTTAAAGTCCCACTCCAAAACTTGAGCTTAGAGGTCTGGACTGACACTCTGATGGAGTGCTGCACTGTCAGAGGCAATGTCATTTGGATGTGATTTTAAGCTGAGGCTGTGTCTATCTTCCATTATAAAATCAGAAGTGTTTGCGGATGATAACACAATGTTCAGCACCTTTTGCAACTCCTCAGATTCTGAAGCAGTCCATGCCCAATTGCAGCAAGACCTGGACAACATTTGGGCTTGGGCTGACAAGTGGCAAGTAACATTGGTGTCCTGTAAATGTCAGGCAATGACCATCTCCAACAAGGGAGAATTTAACCATCTCCCCTCGACATTCAATAGCATTACCAACACTGTATTTTATTTTATTAATTCACAGGTTATGGGTGTCGCTGGTGAGACCAGAATTCATTGCCGATCCATAACTCACCTTGAGAAGATGGGGGTGAACTGCTGCAGTCCATGTGGTGTAGGTACACCATAGTGCTGCTAGGGAGGGAGTTCCAGGATTTTCACCTGGAAAATGTGAAGGAACGGCGATATATTTCCAAGTCAGGATGGTGAGAGGCCTGGAGGGGAACTTCCAGGTGGTGGTGTTCCCACGTGTCTGCTGCTCTTGTCCTTTTAGATGGTAGTGGCCATGAATTTACACAGTGTTGTGTAAGGAGCCTTTGTGAATTTCTGTAGTGCATCTTGTAGATGGCACACACTGCTGCTACTGTACGTCGATGGTGGAGGGAGTGAATATGTGTGGAGGGTATGTGTGATGATCGGAATACATTGCCCCTTTAAGAGGCTTGGAACCCTGGAGGACTCCGCCTCTGGCTACGCCCCCTGGGAAACAGAACTTAAGATGAGACTCCATTTTGCGAGCACACTTCTCATGGAGGCTGCCATTGTTCACTGCTTATTAAAGCCTTTGATTACTGACCTAACTTTCGTGTCGTAATTGAGAGTGCCTCAATATGCCAATCAAAGGGGCTGCTTTGTCCTTGATTGTATCAAGTTTCTTAAGTGCTGTTTGAGCTGTGCTCATTGAGGCAAGGGGAGAGTATTCCATCGCACTGCTGACTTGTGCCTTGTAGATAGTGTACAGCTTTGGGAGGTAGAGAGGTGAGTTACTCACCACAGGATTCCTAGCCTCTGACCTACTCTTGTAGCCACAGTGTTTATACGGTTAGTCTGGTCAATAGTAACCCCCAGGATGTTGAAAGTGGGAGATTCAGCAATGGTAATGCCATTGAATGTCAAGGGGAGATAGTTAGATTCTCTTTTGTTGGAGATAGTCATTGTCTTGCACTTGTGTGGAGTGAAAGTTACTGAGGGAATCTCCCACCATCAACATCCTGGGGGTTCTCATTGTCCAGAAACTTAACTGGATCAGCCATATAAATACTGTGGCTACAACAGCAGGTCAGAGGCTAGGAGTCCTGCAGTGAGTAACTCACATCCTCACTCCCTCAAGCTTGTCCACCACTTTCAAGGATCAGGAGGGCGATGAAATGATCTCCGCTTGCCTGGATGAGTATCATTCCAACCACATTCAAGAAGCTCAACACTATTCAGGAGAAAGCAGCCTGCATGATCGGCAATCCATCAACCACCGTAAACATTCACTCCCTCCACCACTTCAACAGTACCTTCCAAACCCACAACATCTGTCATCTAGAAGGACACAGGCAGCAGTGCATGGGAACATCCCCACCTGCAAGTTCCACTCCAAGCCACGCAGCAGCCTGACATGGAACTGTGTCGCCTTTCACTTACTGTCATTGGGTCAAACTCCTGGAACACCCTCCCTCACAGCGCTCTGGGGGTACCTATACCCACATGGACTGCTGTGGTTCAAGAAGGTGACTCAGCATCATCTTCTCTGGGACAATTCGGGATGGGCAATAAACGCTGGCCTAGTCAGCGAGGCCCACATTCTGTGAATGAATAAAAATAGAGGGACACAAAAGTTTTGTTGGCTCTATTTTGAACAGCATGGGACTTATCTTTGGTGTTCTTGCTAATATTTATACTTCAATCAACATCACAAAAACAGATTATTTATTCATTGGGCGTGATTCTACAGGTCCGTTAGCCGTGGACGCAAATCCCGCAATGACCACAAAATATTGCAAGAGGCAAAAAATGGGACTCACGGCAGCAAGACTTCGGAATGCGATATTCCCGGGCCCCCACCGATGACGTGATTAGGTTTATACCCAGGAAGGGCGAGAATTTGATTTGAATGATGTCCTGCGGGGGTGAATCATTACTGTTTTTTAATAATGGGAATCAAGTGCATGACCTCCAAGAGGGAGGACGGAGGTGAAAACCCCTCTCCACCTTGTACCAAGGTATACAAGGGGACAGTATCCACAGGCCATTGGTAGAGGGGGGCTGGTTCAAGGGTGTTTTTTGGGGGGGTTGTTGGGATGAGGGTGATGGGTGAGGGGGTTCTCCTCTGGGATGGGGGTCATGGCTAGTGTGTGTTGTCCTGAAGCCTTCAGCCTTTCTGTTTGAGAAAGTTTTCACAGCCCTGAATGATTCTGGAGCCTGTTTGTTTTTTTAACTGTTTTATTAACAGCCCTGAATGAGACTTCAGCCTGTATGGGGCTTATAGTGTATCTGTGGGTGAGGGGCACATGAGGTGCGGGAACGGTGTGATAAGACTGAAGGAAGCCAGCCTAAGGGGCTGGTTGGATGAGACCTCGAATAGAAGGCCGGGGGGGGGGGGGGGGGGGGAATCAGCTTCGGAGAGATGGGGGAGGGGGTTCTGTGGTGTGCAAGCAATTAGAGATTATGCAGTGGCTGCCCATGAACCTCAGGTGTAAAGGCATGACAGCAACGAGATCTCAGGATGACACAGCCTGATTATGAACAGTATCTAGGTGGCACAGTGGTTAACACTGCTGCCTCACAGCTCCAGGGAACCGGGTTCAATTCTGGCCTCGGATGACTGTCAGTGTGGAGTCTGCACGTTCTCCCCGTATCTACGTGGGTTTCCTCCGGATGCTCCGGTTTCCTTCCACAGTCCAAAGATGTGCAGCTTAGGAGGATTGGCCATGATAAATTGCCCCATGGTGTCAAAAAGGTTAGATCGGGTTACTGGATTACGGGGATAGGGTGGAGGCGTGGGCTTAAATAGCGTGCTCTTTCCAAGGGCCGGTGTAGACTTGATGGACTGAATGGCCTCCTTCTGCACTGTAAATTCTATGATTCTATTATTCTTGCCTATCTGTGCCCTCTAACATTCCTGGGAATTATGCTCGTCAAACTAATTTGCCATCATCAGTTAAGCCTCACCAATTTCAACTTCAAAGTCAGGGAAGGGGTGCTAACTCATAAATTAAGGGCTAACGTGTGGGTGCAGAGGATTAAGTGGGAATGTGTGTGCATTTTAGCTGGATCCCAATGCCTGCCATAGAGGAAACAATATCCCTCAATGTATGCATAGGTGTCCAGGTGACCCGGCCCATGAGGGATGGACGACCATTGAAACAGCCTGTCAGAACCTCTTGTGGTGTATATATTAAGGGAGGGGACAACAGATGGGAGGCCACAGGTGACTCTGAAGGGAAAAGGGCATTGACTGGGTCCAGTCAAACAGTGAGGTTGGAGGGGAAACAGACATGTGAGTTAGTGTTGGCCATGAGAGAAGGTAAAGAAATAACAACTTGCAGGACGAGGAGCACAAGGGGTGTCGGAAGGGTCTGAAGGCAACCCGGTTTAACACCAACCTGATTGTCTCTCTCATTCTCATCCCTTGCAGTTCTGGGGGGCCTTGGGAGGTAGCCAGTGGAGCTGGTGATTCTACTAACTGTGCTGGAGGAGCACAGACTCCAGCAGCCACAGCCAGGGAGAACTCAGCACGTGGAGGCGGGGGAGCACAGGGCAGGATCCAGGGTCGGCCGCAGTTCAGGTTGGACAGGTGAAGGAGTCCGAGAGTTTGCAGGTTGTCCTTCATGGAGATGTTGGACAACATGTGTTGCAGGAATCTCCACCTCACAAGGGGGACAGTACGGCGTCTGTGAAACATTCTGTCAAGCCTGGCATCACGTGGGGGAAGAGGGCGCTCAGTCCCTGTGGACGTGAGGTCATGGTAGCCCTCAGCCTTTGCGCCATGGGATTGCTCCAGGGCTCAACCGACTACATGGGCCGAATGGCCTCCTTCTTCACTGTAATTTCTATGATTAACTTTGACTTTGACCAGGCGCATCAGAACGAGAGGGCTGTGGGCTTCGTTTCCATCACTGGTCTGCCACAGGTGCAGGAGGCCATCATTGGCACCCCTGTGGCATCAGGGAGTCCTGCATACTAACAGAATGTGGTTCCACTTCCTTAGTGTGAAGCTGGTGCATGACCACCAGATGAAAATCATGCACATGTGTCCACATTTTCCAGCGAGCGTGCATGATAGCCTCATCTTTGGGCAGTTTCAAATCCCTGAGATTTTCAAAGATCACCCCAGGCTGAAGGAATGGCTCATGGGGAACAAGGGATACCTGCTGAGGTATCGGCTGTTGACGCCTGTACGGCAGCCTTAGACCGAGGTTTGGTCTTATAACAATGAAGCTCACTGTGCCACCTGGTCTGTGATAGAATGGTGCATCAGACTACTGAAGATGTGCTTCCATTGCCTCGGCAAGTTGGGTGGGGCCCTGTAATTTAGCCCCCTAAGGATGTCCCGTATCGTTGTTGTCTAATGTGCCCTCAATAACTTAGCACAGCAGCTGGATGATGTCCTTGATGAAGAAGACCCAGGAAGAATGGAACATCTCCTCTGGGAAGGAAGACATCCAGAAGGGCCTGGAGGGAGAGGCCAAAGAGCAGCAGGAGGATGGAGGCCAGGCGGGGGTGAGGGTTCACATGGGCAGGAGGACCAGGCACACTAGGACCATCATGTTGTCCGGCAGCTCAGGGCCGCACAGTGACACAGTGGTTAGCACTGCTGCCTACGTCAATGAGGACCCAGGTTCGATCCCAGCCCCGAGTCACTGTGTGGAGTTTGCACGCTCTCCCCATGTCTACGTGGGTCTCACCCCCACAACCCAAAGATGTGCAGGTTAGGTAGATTGGCCATGCTAAATTGCCCCTTAATTGGCAAAAAAAAATTGGGCACTCTAAATTTATTTCAAAAAATGTTGTCCAGCAACTCGACAACACCCTCACCACCCCACCAATATTTTATGACCCCTCCACGATCAAGGGTAGAGATCCGCAGCAAAACATCTCATCAGGGTTCTGGGCCTGGGGAATCCTTGTACCTGCTTTACATGTCAATGCAGGAGTTTGATGACAAATTGTAATGAGGAAAGTTCTGATGTTCCCTGACGCAAGTGCGAGTGAATGTCAGGGTCATATCCCTTTCTCCTCATACTCTTGAGGGGTATTAGGGGCTAGAGTCTAGTGTTCACTGAATAATGGTAGAGTCCTTCAAGGATGTATGTAACTCCCTGTTTGAGTGGACCTTACCGTTTTCCTTACATTGAGGGTCTGTGGAAAAATCTGTGTCCAGATGGGATGAAGACCTATCGCAGTGGGAGGAGGGTCAGAGTGAGGCATTAAGTTTGTGAACAACAAGAGGTTTTAATAAGGTGACAAGTTCAGTTGTGACAAATAATTTTGACCCACAACGATCAATATCTAACTTCATCCATACCCACTCTGTGCCCCTAAACCTCCTTTATCTTGCAAGTCCTCCCACTATGTCTAGGTGTATTCCTCGGATACACATCTGAAGTGGAGGCTGTGGTTTTTTTAAAAGACAGGCTTGCCAACTACGAAGGTTCAAAAAAAACAAGCAAAAGCTTTATTGGTAAGGTGTTTATTCTACAGGCTGTAAAGTTAAACTATCCATTTTCCCAAAAGGCCAATGATGTCATCACTACATCACATGATTAGACTCTTAAAGTGACCTTGTTCAAATTAGGAACAAACATGAATATACAACACTTTTCTAGCCCGTCACATTAGAAGTTCCTGCAATGAAACACAATATAAAGTAAATTATCAAAATTTACAATATGAACAAAAAAGAAACGCAGCAAGCAATAAGTTAGACATTCTGTGTCGATATCTGGCTGATTGACGGCGAACCTCAGGAGTCTGCGTTTTCATGTTGACTGCAACCTCTGGTGCTTTTGGTGTAGTTTGGACATCGTCTGAGTTGCCTCAATTGGAGTTGATGCCGTGTCAGGAGGTTGACCCAGTGTTGAAGTGTCCTCAACTGGGGTAGTGTCTTCCATAGTTGTTTGTGGGATTGTCAGGTTCTCAGGAATATCTAGGTCTTCACTTGGCAGTTTGTTGTGGTCTCTTGGCTGACTCTGTCTCTGGCAAACTAGTTTTGGTTGCTAAAGGTTGATCAGGTGTATCTTCTCCACACTACATTGTCCTGAAATTGAATAATGTAGGACTCGTCCTGTCCGTCCTAAGACATTGGCAGGTATCCACATTTCAAAGGTGGTCTTGTTCCTTGCCAATACTTACAGACTTTTCTGAAAAACATGCGTTTGGCCCTATTCTCACATCGCAAAACCTGATTTTGCTGTTTCCTCTCAACAATGTGTCTTGAAATAGGCAGCTTCAGCAGATCAAATGCTGTGCGTAACTGATGTTTTACCATCAATAAGGCTGGAGAACTATGGGTTGTTTAAATGTGTTGTATTCCTGTATGTCATTAGGAATTGGCTTAGTCATTTTGACAATGATCCTTGCTCACGAAGGTATCTTCAATGAATGCTTGATAGTCTGAACAAATCTTTCAGCCAGCACATTTGTGGTTGGATGATAAGGATGTGTTGGATTCCGTTCTCCTTTGGATTATTTGTGAATTCTTGCTAAATGAACTGTGG
The DNA here is from genome assembly GCF_902713615.1 of Scyliorhinus canicula. NCBI lineage: Eukaryota > Metazoa > Chordata > Chondrichthyes > Carcharhiniformes > Scyliorhinidae > Scyliorhinus > Scyliorhinus canicula. Next base: position 197,318,256 of record NC_052148.1, read on the forward strand.
CCTATTGCCAGCAACAAGTTGTTCAGGGTAACCAAATCTTGCAAAAATCTCACTCAGTCTTTCTAAATGTTCTATCCGAGGACAGTCATCATTGTGGCAGCTTTAAGCCATTTTGAGTGTGCACCGACCACGATAAAAAACATTTATCCAGCATAATCTATATGAACTCTTTGCAATGGACCTTCTGGCCATTCCCATGTGTGTCATGGCACTATGGCTGCAGTTTCAGCACCTTTGCCAAGCTGGACACATGTCCAGCCTCTCCTCGATTTTGCTATTGAGCCCTGGCCACCAAAAATATCTCCTGGATATCTCATTCTATCTTATTATTCCACAATGACCTCCATGAAGTTAGTTTAGGACAAGTTCCCTTAAAAATGGCGGAATGATGACCCTCATTCCCCAGAAGAGGAAACCAGCCTGTACAGATAGTTTGAGTCTTCAGCTAACATCTAGCTTCAACTCCAGGTTTGCGCCTCACGGTCTTGCCACAAAGCATCATGTGCATAACTTCTGACAGTAGCATATTATTTCTGGTATACTTCTTAACTTGTCCTGCTATTCAGTGACGACTCGTTGGTAAAGGCAAGCTAGAGAGTCCATCAGCATTCCCACGGAGATTTGATTGATTATATTTTATTGTGTATGGATGTGCTGCCAGCCCATCACTCCATCCGGCTCACTGCGTTACAACATCCCGGGCTAATGTGCCACTTGACCTGGAGTTGCAACACAATTGAAATTAACTGTACATTCTCGACGGCACGGTGGCATAGTACTGCTGCCTCACGGTGCTGGGAACCGAGTTCAATTCTAACCTTGGCTGATTGCTTGTGTTGAGTTTGCACGTTCTCCCCATGTTTGCGATGGTTTCCTCTGGGTTGCCCATGCTAAATTGTCCCTTAGTGTCCAAAAGTTATGACTCTTTCCATCACTTTCCTGATGATGGAGAGTATACTGAGATGGTGGTAATTGGTTTGCATTTATCCTATTTCCTAACCCCCTTCTTTAACTTTTCCCATCATCCCCGCACACACAAGAAAGAAAAACACAGAGGGAAAGAGGGGTGTAAAAAAGAATAATCCGAAAAGTAAAAGTCTCTATTTCATATGGACATCTGCAACTTTTCTGCAGTCTCTGAAACAGCAAGCAGGAAGTACTTTTGGAAACGTGGGCAGCACGGTAGCACAAGTGGCTAGCACTGTGGCTTCACCCCGCCAGGGTCGCACGTTCGATTCCCCGCTGGGTCACTGTCTGTGCGGAGTCTGCACGTTCTCCCCGTGTCTGTGTGGGTTTCCTCCCGTCCGGTTTCCTCCCACAGTCCAAAGACGTGCAGGTTAGGTGGATTGGCCGTGCTAAATTGCCCTTAGTGTCCAAAAAAGGTTTGGAGGGGTTATTGAGTTACGGGAATAGGGTGGAAATGAGGGCCCAAGTGGGTCGGTGCAGACTTGACGGGCCAAATGGCCTCCTTCTGCACTGTATGTTCTAAAAAAAATCTTGCAGTTAGATTCTTGGTCCAGGTCTCCAGTTGGATGTCTTTGCTTTCAGTCTGTAATGGTTTTCACCTTCGATTCATCAGGATCTCAAGACTTTTCTGCAGTCTCAGAAACAGCAAACAGGAAGTATTTTTTGGAGAAAGAGAGAGAGGCAGAGCAACTCTCTCACTGTCCAGGGGCCTCTCTCCCTGGACTCTCTGCAAACCCCCATCTGCTGAAACCAATCACTGTCTGTCGCCAGGCAGAATACAGTCTTTGGCCAACGAATCTTTCCGATCTCCCGAGTGCCAGAAAGTCTGAGTTCTTCTGTTCAAAATCTAAAGCATCATAGCACAGTGTATTATTTTGCAACTTTTGAGTTCCTCACTTCATCTGCTTGACTTAAAGGTATATGTCCATTAAATATCCATGGATCAAAACTGATAAACACAAAGTAAAAGAAACTGGAAATAAGGGAATCAACAGGAAGGGACCTTTCAACAACCCTTTCTGAGAGGGCAAGAATGGTTTTGGCCTTCGGTTTTACAACAATGCTCTTTGCACTTTGCAGAGACAAGCAGCAGTTGATTTCCTCATATTGTACATCACCATGTGAAGAAACAATCATTCCAACATCTTCCTTCCAGCTTGAAAAACCACACATTCACCACAATTTGCGAACTGGTTTATTTTGTGGTGTTTTATCAAACAGCTTTTAAAAGCCAGTACACACAATGTCAACCAGATTACAATCATTAACCCTCACCATTCTTCATCAGAGAACTCAATCAAGCCAGTTTAAAAGGTTTGTTTAGAGAAGATTGTACTGGTTTTCATTAATTCAGCCAAATTTTGCCAAGTGTCTGTTGTGATGTCATGGTTGTGTTGTAATTCACCGACTGACCACTATGAGTCTCATTAGTATATAGGTGAATGTTAGAGCCAGGTGACCCCTCAGACTGGCTGGAGGAAGCTGGAGAGAGATTGCTTGTGCTTGATCTTACTGTTATTCATCTGTTGTTTTGTACATAGTTTACCCACAGTTAATGGTAATAAATAATTTTTACCTTTAGCCATAAGCATTCTTGTAGTATAAATCAGGCCATCCGACAAGAACATTACAGTGTCCATTAATTTTGTCTGGGATCACTGTGCTAACAGTTCACTCACCACTGACATGTGTCTGACTGATTGGTAATTGCTGGGTTTATTCCTTTCCAGGGGTGTAACAGTCTCCAGCCCTCTAGCACTTTTGTCACATTTAAAGAGTAAGATTGGAATAAAGTTGTTGCAATTTCACCCTTAGTTTCCTCAGCAACCTATAATGGGGGATGAGTGAATTGAGTCAATACACTTTGGGGCCCTGACGAGTGAGAGGTGATTTCATTGAAATATACAGGGTACTGAAGGGGCTTGGCACGATCAACATTGCAAAGTTGTTTCTCCTGGTTGGCGTATCTAAAACATAGGGAAAATGCCTCAGGAAAAGGAGTGAATCATTTATGTCAGAGATGACGAGACATTTATTTACTCAGAGGGTTGAGAATCTTTGGACTTCCCTGCCCAGGAGGATTGTGGCTGCTCCGTTGTTGAGTATATTTGAGGTTGAGGATGGAAAAACATTTGGTCTGTTCGGGAATCATGGGATATTTGGAGTGGGCGGGAAAACTGTGTTCAGGCAGAAGATTAGCCATGCTCATGCTGTCTACTCCTGCTCCTCTTTCTCATATTCTTTTTTCTTAACTTTGGATGCATTCCATCTGTGCAGGCTGACTGAGCCAGTATTTGTTGCCCATCCCTGAGGGTATTTAAGAGTCAACCACATTGCTGAAGGTCTGGAGTCACATGTAGGCCAGACCAGTAACGACGACAGATTCTAACCTAAAAGACATTAGTGAACCAGATGGCTTTTTATTACAACCGACAATGGTTTTGTGATCATCGTCAAACTTTTCATTCCAGGGGCGAAATTGTCCCCTATCTGGCGGGGCGGGGGGTCCCGGCGTAGCGGAGTGGGGCCAACCACTCCGGCGTCGGGCCTCCCCAAAGGTGCGGAATTCTCCACACCATTAGGGGCTAGGCCCGCGCCGGAGTGGCTCCCGCTCCGCGACTGGTGCCAAAACTTGCAGCAACGGTCTTTGGCGCCACGCCGGTCAGCGTGAGTCCGCGCATGCGCCGGAGCGTCAGCGGCCGCTGACATCACCACCGGCGCATGCACGGTGGAGGGGGTCTCTTCCGCCTCCGCCATGGTGGAGGCCGTGGCGGCGGCGGAAGAAAAAGAGTGCCCCACGGCACTGGCCCGCCCGCCGATCGGTGGGCCCCGATCGCGGGCCAGGCTACCGTGGGGGCACACCCCAGGGTCTGATCGCCCCCCCCCCCCCAGGACCCCGGGGGCCCGCTCGCGCTGCCAATCCCGCCGGTACAGAGGTGGTTTAAACCACGTCGGCGGGAGAGGCCTGACTTCGGCTCACCGTGGGCCGGAGAATCGCCATGGGGAGCACGCCGCTCCGCCCCAGGTTTTTATTGAATTGAAATTTCACCATCCGCCTTGATGAGATTTGAACCCGGGAGCCCAGAGCATTACTCTGAGACTTTGGATTACTAGCCCAGTGACAATATTACTACACCACTGTCCCAATTTGAGGCCTGAGAATTTATTTTCAGTACACTCTATTTACCTATCTTCATCTTATTCAATTTCTCCACTCCCTCCTCCTTTACTGTGGAATTGGAAATGGAGTAGCTAGCCAAACCCTGTTTATTTCAGAGTAAACGCCAAAGGACACGAGTACGTAATTAACAAAATGTACTTCAAAAGTACTCCCCACTATCAATATCCTGGGGATTATCATTGACCAGAAACTGAACTGGACTAGCTAAATAAATACTGTGGCTACAAAAGCAGATCAGGGGCTAGGAATCCTCTGGCGAGTAATTCACCTCCTGACTCCCTAAAGCCTTTTCACCATCTACAAGGCACAAATCAGGGGTATAATGGAATACTCTCCATTCACCTGGATGATTGCAGCGCCAACACTCAAGAACCTTGACACCATCTCGATAAAATCAAAGGAGGGAACAACTGAGGCAGCTTTTCAGTTGGGCCGATTTTGACATGTGAAGCCTGATTTTTGTCGGGAATTGTTAAAATGGGTGGCGCGGTCGCACAGTGGTGGGCGGCACAGTGGTTAACACTGTTGCTTCTCAGCTCCAGAGACCCGGGTACAATTTTGGCCTTGGGTGATTGTCTGTGCGGAGTCTGCACCTTCTCCCCGTGTCTGCGTGGGTTTCCTCCGGGTGCTCCGGATTACTCCCATAGTCCAAAGAATGTGCAGGTTAGGTGGATTGGCCATGTTAAATTACTCCATGGTGTCCGAAAGGTTAGGTGGGGTTACTGGATTACGGGAATAGGGTGGAAGGGAGGGCTTACATCGGATGCTCTTTCCATGTGCCAGTGCAGACGTGATGGGCTCAATGGCCTCCTTCTGCACTGTAAATTCTACGATTCAATGTAAAGCAGCTCACTTGATTGGCATCCCATCCGCAAATATTCACCCCCTCCACCACAGATGCACAGTAGCACCAATGTGTATCGTCTACAAAATGCATTCCAAGATCTCACCAAGGCAGCACGAGCCAAACATGTGGGGCATGATTCAGCGACCCCTTTGTTCCTGGCGGGGAGCCCCACGCAACAGGTGAATGGCACGAGAGGCCTAAATCAGCTCTGCGTCGGCCGATCGCAAGTCACCTGACTTCCTCCCCATTGCCAATCCACCTAACCTGCACATCTCCGGAGCACCCGGAGGACGCAGGCAAAATCCACACAGATGGTAACCCAAGGTCAGAATTGAACCCAGGTCCCTGACGCTGTGAGGCAGCAGTGCACTGTGCCACCGTGCCGCTCTGAGGTTCCTCAAGGTTTATTCCAGTCTATCACTCAGATTTTGGTGTAGAGTTTCCAGCAACATCATTTGCATATAAAAATAGGGGGCTGGATTCTCCAAAAATGGGGCTATGTCCCCATACCGGCATAAAAACGCTGGCGTTTCACTCCAGACTATCCTGAAAAAAATAAAGAGCTATTCACTTACATGCATGGGGTTGGCAGGAATCTGGGGAGCTTCCCGCAGCTTTGGCTGCGGATTCGGGCCCCCGCAATTCTGGTTCCGCGCCGAACGCGATGGCGGACTCAGCCGGTGGATCTGGACCAACAAACAAGGTCCCACCGATCTTCCCCATGCCGTTCCATCTGACCAGCCCGATCGCCACCCTGGCCGCCCATAAGCCCCCCCCCCCCCCGGTGCTTGATCCCTCCACCCCCACCAGAGTGGCCGTGGACTGAGTCCGCAGCCGCCGCGCGAGAGTCCCACAGAATTCGGCCAGTCGGGACGGAGTATCACTGGGTGGGCCTCTGGCAATGACCCCCCAGCCATGCCACGCAATTCGCGTGCAAGCGATTCTCCAGGGACCAAAGAATCGCGGGAGCGGCGCTGAGCGGGCGTAAACATTGATTCTCCTCCCCCCCCCCCCCCCACCGCCAAACGTGGTTCCGCCACGGGGCTGCGGAGAATCCAGCCCAGGGTTTTTGCCGATGTTACACTGGCAGAGCCTTGAGGAAATTCTCATGCTGAATTTCACGGTATCTTTTATAAAAAATTGAACAGTGGTTAATTTTCTGATTTTTTTTTGCTGGCAGTCAGGAGCTTTTTCCCATGAAAAGTTATGTATGAAAATAGACAACAACAACAATAATAACTCGCATTGATATTCTGCCTCGAACAATGTAAAACACTTCCAGATGCTTCACAGGCACGTTTCAAAATAAACTTGGTGTCGAGCCATGTTAGATAAGATTAGGATAGCTGAACAAACGGTTTATCGAAGAAGGCGGATTTTAAAAGTACACGAAAGGAGAGGGGGGCGGTTAGAGAAACTGAAAGGTTTAGGAAGGGAATTCCAGAGCCTGAGAACCTAAACCAGTGAAGGTATAACACCAACGTTGGAGCAATTGAAATCGGGGCTGATAAAGAGGCCAGAAGTGGAGGAACACAAAGATCTCAAGTATTTGTAAAGGGAGAATACTACAGAGATAGGGAGGAACATGAGCATGGAATGATTTGAAAACAAGGATGAGGATTTGAAAATTGAAGTATTCATGGACAGGGAGCCATTCTAGGTCAGCGAGCACAGGAGTGATGGATGTGCTTGATATTGTGATGTTGTCAAGTTTTCAGATATATTCGGAAAACGGGTCTGGCAGGATGGAGAATCCCGTCCATTGTGCAGTCAAGTGTTGAGGTTTTCAGTATTAGCTTTTGGCTGGAAAGTGAGCTGAGGTTTCTGAAGAAATACAGCCAGAGATCCTGCACTGTTCTGACAGAGTGTCACGTCACTTTCTTTCAATCAGTCTCAAAAGATATCTCTTTCTGGGGCAGCACGGTGGCGTGCATTGTTGCCTCACGGTGCCGAGATCCCAGGTTCGATCCCAGCTCTGGGTCACTGTCCATGTGGCTTTTGCACATTCACTTTTTTTTAAAATTTAGAGTACCCGATTAATTTTTTCCAATGAAGGGGAAATTTTAGTGTGGCCAATCCACCTACCCTGCACTTCTTTGGGTTGTGGGGGCAAAACCCACGCAGACACGGGGGGAATGTGCAAACTCCACGCAGAGAGTGACCTAGAGCCGGGATCGAACCTGGGGTCTCGGCGCCGTGAGGCAGCAATGCTAACCACTGTAACATTGGGCTGCCATATTTTGCACATTCTCCCCGTGTTTGCATGGGTTTCGCCCCCACAACCCAAAAGATGTGCCGGGTAGGTGGATTGATCATGCTAAATTGCTCCTTAATTGGAAAAAAATGAATTGGGTACTCTAAATTTATTGGAAAAAAATATCTCTTTCTCAAAGTGGAGTATCCAAGACATCTCGATATAGCAAGTATTCCTGAGTGCTAACTGTATTTAAAAGTGGATTGGGATTTGAGACAGATTTATTGGTTGCATGGAAATAAAGATAGCAGTTAAGGGTTATTGTGCCACTGTATTGATTAGCATTGTTTAAGGGGCAATTGGAAGCTAATTTTCTTGTTTGATACAAAGAACAAAGAAAATTACAGCACAGGAACAGGCCCTTCGGTCCTCCCAGCCTGCGCCGATCCAGATCCTTTATCTAAACCTGTCTCCTATTTTCCAAGGTCTACTCCCCTCTGTTACTGCCCGTTCATATACCTGTCTAAATGCCTCTTAAATGATGCTATCGTGCCCGCCTCTACCGCCTCTACCACCTCCGCTGGCAAAGCGTTCCAAGCACCCACCACCCTCTGCATAAAAAACTTTCCACACACATCTCCCTTAAACTTTCCCCCTCTCACCTTGAAATCGTGACCCCTTGTAACTGACACCCCCACTCTTGGAAAAAGCTTGTTGCTATCCACCCTGTCCATACCTCTCATAATTTTGTAGACCTCAATCAGGTCCCCCAATATTAAAGATATTTTAATCATGCACTCGCAATAAGGTTTGTTTTAATATACCATATTCCTATTTTGTGTGAAATCACTCCTCGTGCAAGGTATCCTTTTCTTTAATAAAATATTGGGGTTTCTGTTCAGTATCCTAGCAACTGTTGGGGTCTGGTCCTGGATCCTAATAACATTAGCTCAGACAGGGCGGTAGAGTTTTGGATGAGCTTACGTGAGGTTGCAGATGAGAAGCCAGTTCGACGATCATTGGAAAAGTCAGGTTTAGAGGCATTAAAGGCATGGATGAGGTTTTCAGCAGCAGATGATCTGAAGCAAGAGCAGAGAAAGAAAAAGAAAAATATAGGGCTGAATTCTCCGCCGTCAGGATCTATCGTTTTGCCGGGATCCCGTGGGTTTCCCGACGGCGAGGGCTGACCCACAATAGGACGCATCATTGACCAACTGGCGAAATGGAGAATTTGCACATAGAAAGCTCCCACACACACAGCAATGTGAGAATGACCAGATAATCTATCTATGTGGTGTTGATTGAAGGGTTACATATTGGTGGTACCAGGGATGGTATTCCTCGTCGGCTGACACCAGGATCAGGAAACGCGATTGGGTGCAGAATTGGTTCCAACGCTGAAATCGTGGCAGGTGCCGATATCACGCCAAATCGCTAATTCTCCATCACGTTGACAGCGGTGTCAATGTGTTCTAGACGTATGTATAGTAAACACTGCTAGCATATCATTAGTGGGCCCGAGCCGGTATTCTCCGGGGCCTCTGCAATTCTCCACTGGGGCGAATTCCAGCTTTTAAAAATCGTGAGAGCGACATTGTGGCTGATGAGGGAGAGAGAGGAGGTAGGACACAGAGAGGCACGTCGGTGGGCTGGTGGGCCGGACATTGGCTAGGCTGGCTAGGCCCTGCCAAGGCCTGGCGGGGTGCCGGGGATCAGGCTATGTGGCCGGGATGACCCCCCCCCATGGGACTGGGGCAGTGACCAGGCACGGACTGCCATTTCTCTGGCTGGCAAGGCAGCCGTCTTGCTGCGCACCCCACTGACCACCCACAGTGGCCTTAGCTCTGCAGAGTGACACCGGTCCTATGGGTGCTGTCACCCCCAACCCCCACCCTTACTACCCACCCTCTATCGTACCCCGCACCCGGTCTCCACCCGCTGGTGGGGCATCAGGCGACCCACCCAATGATAACGGCCACTGTAGCCCCTAAGGGGCCAGCATGCCATTAAGCGTACAGCTGACAGTACCCCTGGCATCGCCTGGATCATGGTGGCCTGCTGTCCCCCCCCCCCCCCCCCCCCCCCCCCCCCACAACATTGCGCAGCAGAGGGGTGACGTACTGGAGGAGGAGGATGAATGTCAGGCCTCGACCGACAAGGAAGATGCGGAAGAGGGTGAGGATGGACAGGGCATGGGGCCCAGGCAGGCACAGGAGACCGCACGAGATGTGTGCTGGGGCCAACGCGCAAGGGGCACTCCGATCACCTCCAGGTTCACCAATGGGGGCGGGGAAGGGGGATGGTCTGGCCAGGGGCACAGACACCTCAGGGAGGTGAGGGTGGTTTGGGGGCAGTGTCGGGGTGAGGGTGGAGGTGAGGGTGGTTTGGGGGTGAGGGTGTGGGTGAGGGTGGTGTGGGGGTGAGGGTGAGGGGAGGGGATGTGGGTGGTATGGGGGCTGTTGACACATGTGTCACGGGGAACCGCATCTCAGCGGGGTCTCACTGCTTGACCTGCAGCCGACCTTCTCTCCGGCGACCTCCCTTTCCTCAGGGCCGCCAACCACGTCCAGGACCCACTGCTCTGCCACAGTGTGGGGCCGCAGGTTCAGTGGTCCCCCTCCAGGTTTCTCCTGCTCCCGGCTTTCACCGGGAAGAAAAAGAGTAAATGCACAGTGTTAGACAGTCCGCGCATGCAGCCTAGGGGGTGGGTGGCTGGTGGGCTCAGTGGGCAGGGCAACCAGCCATGGCGGCCAGCATGTGTGCCGGCATGTGGTGCAGGCTGGGGCTTCGGCCGCCCAGCTGTTTGGGGGGATGGGGGTGGGTTATGGGTCTGTGGGATAGGGGGTTACTTCCAGGGGCACAGTGCTGCCTACTCATCCTGGCCACCCTGAGGAGGTTTTGCAGTTTCTTCCGGCACTGCTGACCAGTCCGGATGGTGTTGTTGGTGGCACTGACCGCCTCTGCCACCTGCGTGCAAGCACGGCGAACGGCGGCGACTGGCAGCCTCCTTCCTGGGCCGGGGTACAGGGTGTCCCTCCTCTCCCCCACGGCATTCAGCAGGTTCTCCAGCTTAGCGTCTGAGAAACGTGGGACTGCACGTCTTGCTGCCATCTTGTTGGCTGTGATGGTGTGTGGGGAGTGAAGTGCAGAAATGCGGCTGCAGCTTGTCATCCTCCTGAATCTCGCACCGTTTCTCATTAGAATAAATCGTCTTCCACGTGGCTCCCGTGCTAGCCCCTTGACAGTCAATGAATCGATCCAGGTGTGGCGCCAGTTTTGCTGTTGTGAGCTCCACGAATCCTGCCCTGGTGTCAACACTCAGTGTCAGGAATGGAGAATCCAGCCACAGGCATTTACAACAGCTGTATGAAAAAGGGAACCTGGTGACCTCACCTCTGAAGAGGATATCGGAGGTGAGCGCTCAGCTCGCAATCACCCTCCAGGGTGCCAATCGCAGAGGGGGTAGCGGAGAGGATGCGGGGGACCCAGGTAGGTTCAATTCAGGGCCGGGCTGGGCGGATGGTTTGTTCAGTAACAGCATCTCGGGGGGGGGGGGGGGGGGGGGGGTTTGCTCGCAGGCCTTACCAGCCCTTTGGGTCTGTGAGCCTCGAAGTCCAAATGGGTCTAGCGGCTGGTATGGAGACCACGCCTCCCGTGTCCTCCTTGCTGGGCTTGTGGCGATATAACCGCCGAGGGATTGCCCTTCCAGAGTGGACCTGGAAAGTCGGTGGAGCAGGTAAATCCCCAGGGTCAGCACTGGAGCGACTGTGAGGTTCTTGGGTGAGAGGCCAGGCTGAATGGGCAGAGTGGGGGCTCTGAGGAGGAGTGTTTCCTCGCCTCATCAGACCTGAAGGCCCTCACCCAGGTTGGAAGACGACTGTAGTGAGAATGAACCCCCAAACTGTGAAGCCCGAGGGCTTGAACTGTTTGCAAATTAAAGACCACTGGTTATGGAGGCCAAGCTGTCAGCGATTAGTTTCTGGGTGGCTGGTTGTTCCAGCAGAACGACTTGTTAAATCTGCAGCCCATGTGAGTTGGGGGAATGAGGGTACCTTCGAAGGATACAATTTACATGGGAATTGCAGTCTTCACACACATCAAGTGTGCCTCACCTGCCAAAGGGAAGCTGGTTGCCTGATCAAGCTCCCTGAGCTTCTTTGAGGAGTCAATTGTGCCAATTGTGTCAGCATTACAATGCATGAGGGTGCCACTGATTGGTAGCTAATTTTGAATCCTCTGGACATCTAGCCCCCCGAGCATTGACATCCAAAGGTCATACTCACGTTGAGCGAAAAGAGAGGTGCCACAGATATGGCCCCCCAATTCAAGGCATTATGGTAAAGTCATTCATCAGTCATCTTGTTCCATCGTGAGATGAGAATGGAAGCCAATTGAATGCACTCAGCTACCCTCACTCCTCACCCTTGGGGGGGTTACAAGGCCCGCTGAGGCTGTCACTTGTTGAATCACTTCATTTAGGTGGATTTGAGAGGGGCAGCTGTGAGAAAGTGGCTATTGAGTGACAGGGGAGGGAGTGAGGCTTAGTGGAAAGGTGCTCACATAGGGAGAAGCATGTGGGTGGATGTCTCATATCCTAGAGACGACTGCGATCGATCAGCAGCAGCGACATCAACATTGCAGGAGCAACGTCCTGCAGAGGAGGTGGCGCCAAGGCCCGTTGATCTCCTAGGGGCAGGGCCACAGATGGCAGAGCCTCAGAGGAGACACTACCAGCCAAAGGTATTCCGACGTTAAACTTCCTACCTCCAGATTTCAGAAGTCCAGGGCTGGAGAAGACTGTGTCTGTCCTGGAGGACAGCAGACCACCTGTGCCAGGTGATGCAAGACTTGTCATCATTATCATGGAGTAAGAGGTCACCCATTGCCTGTGGCCCTTAAGGTAACTGTTCCTCTAAACTTTTATGCCAGGGACTCGTTTCAGAGCTGCACAGGTGATCCGTGTGGCATATGCCAGTCTTCAGCACACAAGTGCATAAGAGAGGTCATAGATGCATTATTTGTGAGTGGCCCACATGTACATCAACGTGGGCCGGGACCAGTTGAGCCAGGATGCCAAGGTCATGGGTTTCGCCCGCATACGGGTGTGCCGCAAGCGCAGGGTATCATCGGCAGAACACACGTGGCTCTTTGCTCCCCATGACGTATTGGTAAGCGATTTGTGAACTGCAAGGGATACCATTCCCTCGATTTCCAGATTGTCTGTGATGGTCATGTATGCCCGTTTCCCAAGGAGTGTCCACGATAGTTGCATCTTGCAGTATTCGCAGATCCTAGCCATCTTTGAGGGACAGCAGCGGCTGGAGGGATGGCTCCTCAGGGACAAAGTGTATCCCTCAGGAGGTAGCTGACTCGCTGCAAAGAGGCCCATGTTGTCAACAACACGTGTACCGGTCGAGAAGATGATTGGATTGCTGAAATTGTGGTTCTAGTGCCTGGACCGGTCGGGGGTAGCCCTCCATAACAGCCCCCAGGGGTGTCCCGCATCATTGTGGTCTGCTGTGCTCTGCACATCCTGGCACTGCAGTGGGGAGAGCAGCTGGATGAGGAGGAGATGGAGTATCTCCTCAGATATGTCTGCCTCAGCGATATGTCTGATCCACAGCTAAGGTTGAGGCAGTCTGCAGCCTTCCACATCCTGTTGCCTGGAATGACCTTGGCAGGAGTCAAGGTCCCAGGGGCCTGGATCTTGAAGGTCTAGGCCAACGTTTGGGCAGCATGGGTGTTGCTAGGGGCCCCTTCTGGTTCCCAGGGGCTCTTGTGCTCCTCCATGGGAGAGAGAAGCAGCTGGAGTGAGATCCAGAAATCCCTCCATCCTTTGGCGTTGTCACTGGTGTATTCCCACCAGTATCTGCACCATGTAATCGAAGCTCGGCACCATGGAGATCAGGCCCTCAGACATGGAGATCAGGCCCTCAGACATGGAGATCAGGCCCTCAGACATGGAGATCAGGCCCTCAGACATGGAGATCAGGCCCTCAGACATGGAGATCAGGCCCTCAGACATGGAGATCAGGCCCTCAGACATGGAGATCAGGCCCTCAGACATGGAGATCAGGCCCTCAGACATGGGGATCAGGCCCTCAGACATGGATATCAGGCCCTCAGACATGGAGATCAGGCCCTCAGACATGGGGATCAGGCCCTCAGACATGGAGATCAGGCCCTCAGACATGGAGATCAGGCCCTCAGACATGGAGATCAGGCCCTCAGACATGGAGATCAGGCCCTCAGACATGGAGATCATTCCCTCAGCCATGGAGGTCATGAAGGAGACACCCCCCGCCATGGAATGTACATCCTGCACCAAGGCCTCCACTGCGGATGCCACCATCGCTGTGTTGGCATCATTGCATTAGAGTGATGGCACCATCACCTCAAACAAAAGATGATGGGACTCCTTTTTCATCATAGGGTATTAGGCATCTGAAGTTCGGGCACGACTCCTGGAGGCTCTGACGTTGGTTGAGCTCTTGTTTGCCCTGCAGTGAGACAGACGGGGTGAGTGTAGGCGGGAGTCCTGTTGGGTGAGATGGTGACAAAGTCTGGCATCTGTGGGAAGTGAGGGGGAGCGGGGTGTGAGGAGGAGATTACCTACTGGGGGGAGCATAGGGAGTGGGGGAGGAGAGGGCACCATGAGAAGTGTTGGAAATCCGTGAGGTGGCTGGGTAGGAGATCACCATGGAGGAGTGAAGGATGTGTGAAGGGGTGCAGACGTATACATCAGGAGGCAGACAGATTTACCCTGGCTGCACAAAGAAGGTCCTTTATCTTCTTCCAGCACTGTTGCCCCGTCCTCTTATGCAGTGAGCCGGCACTCACTATCGCAGCCACGAAGTGCTGGGGAGGCGTTACATACATAGAAACATATACAGAAAATATAAGCAGGAGGCCATTCGGCCCTTTGAGTCTGCTCCACCATTAATTATGATCATGAATGATTATCAAGTTCAATACCCTGATCCTGCCTTCCTTCATATCCCTCGATTCCTTTAGCTCCAAGAGCTATTCTAATTCATTCTTGAAATTACACAATGTTTTTGCCTCAACTACTCTCTGTGGCAGTGAATTCCACAGATTCACCACTCTCTAGGTGAAGAAACTTCCCCTCACCTCAGTCGTAAAGGTTTTAGGGGTCACTGTGAAGCCACAGTGCTATCAACTTGTGCTACTGTGCTGCCCCTAAATTGCCGTGTCCAAAAGTTTAGGTGGGGTTACCGGGTTACGGGGATAGGGTGGAGGAATGGCTAAAGGAGGGTGTTCTTTCCAAGGGCCGGTGCAGACTCGATGGACCGAATGGTCTCCTTCTGCACTGTAAATTCTATGATTGTATCATCTGCAAATTTGATGATGATACACTTAGTTCCTTTGTCCAAATCATGAATATATAATGTGAACAATTGGGATCCGAGCACAGATCCCTGCGGTACCCCACTAGTCACTGCCTGCCAATTGGAAAAAGATCCATTTATTCCAACTTTGCTTCTTGTCTGCTAACCAGCTTTTTACCCATCTCAAGTGACTACCCACAATCCCAAGCACTTTAATTTTACATATTAATCTGCTATGTGAGATCTTGACGAAAGCCTTCTGAAAGCATAAATAAGGCACATCCACCGGCTCTCCCTGGTAAACTCTACTAGTTACATCTTCAAAGAATTCCAGTAAATTTGTCCCTACTACTGACGTTAGACACACTGGTCTTTAGTTCTCTGTTTTCTCTCTACCTTCGTTTATGAATAGCGGGGTTATTTTAGCTACCCTTCAATCTGTTGGAACCATTCCAGAGTCCAAAGATTTTAGAAAATGACCGTCAATGGATCTACTATTTCTAAGGCTATTTAAGTACTCTGGGATGAAGATTATCAGGCCCTAGAGATTTATCCACCTTCAATCCCATTAATTTCCCCAAAACCATTTCTCTACTAATACTAATTTCCTTCAGTTCTTCAGTAAAACATGTATTTTGCAGAACCTATGGTACATTATTAATGTCTTCCTTTATGCAGTCAGAAGCAAAGTATGAATTTAGTCCCTCAGCCAATTCTTTGTTCCTCAGAGGCCGCCATTGATTTCAGAGATTGTGGGCAGGATTCTCCGTTGGCTAATGCCGAAATCGCGAAATGCAGTTGGGCGGAGAATAGGTTCCGAAGCTAAAATCACAGCTGGCGCTGATTTGACGGCAAATTCCAATTCTCCATCACCTCAAAGCGGCGTCAATCCGGTCTGGAATACATGGAGAGTACGCACTGTTTGCATATCATTAGTGGGTCCGACCCGGTATTCTCCGGGGCCTCCGCAATCTTCTGCCTCCGATGGGCCAAGTTCCCGACGGCACAGTTCATTGTGCTTTTAAAAATCGTGAAACTGGTGTCATCGCTTTTGAGGGAGAGAGAGGGGTTACGAACATAGTTTGCTGACAGTTGTGCTGTTGGCCAGGGGACTTCTGCCAGGGGTGGCCAGGAAGTGGGCTGCGGGGTCGGGTAGATGGGCACGGAACACCATTGCCGCAGTCGGCAAGGCAGCCATGAAATTGCACACACTGCTAACGGCCCACTGTGAACTTAGGGCCACGGATTGGATAGGTTCCCCCCCCCCCCCCCCCCCCCCGCCCCCCCCAGGGCACCCCCCTAGGTGCCCTCTGGTCCCAGCCGACCCATCAGCTGTTCGGGCGCACTCCAGCACAACCAGTGCCATCTTGTTGGCAGCGATGACCGTGTGTGGGGATTGTAATGTGTATATGCGGCTGCAGCTTGTCAGCCTCCCGAGGGTCGATCACGGACCCGGTGAATCCCGCACTGTTTTTCATTGGAATTGTTTGTGTTCCACGTGGCATCAGCGCCAGTCCCTGCCACCGCTACGGAATCGGTCCAGGTTCGGTGCCAATGTTTCTGTCGTGCAAGTCCATGAATTCTACCTCGGCGTCAACACGGAGAATCCCACCCCATGTTTTCCCGGAGTGAGCATATCAGAGGCAAGGCTCCACGAGTGCGCCGCCAATCGCGTGGGAAAGAAAGGTTTTACTAAAGAGGCTGAATATTCGGTGAGTTTTCCCATCAGTGCCGACAGGATTCTCCCCGGTTTCCTGACTGGAAACTGACACTTTGAGAAAATATGGTAAGATTCCGCCCAATGTATTCCAGAATGGTCTTGCACATGTTTCTGATCATTTGATATAATGATTGGAATTCTGCGTGCCGGAATTTCTGATTGCTCTTCCGATGGGTGAGGCTGCCCACTGTGGGGTCTAAGGTTTGATGGTTACTTCAGTAATGTGTACCCTGCAGAGATCTCAAGTCTTTTAGCTCATCTACTAGATTTAGATACAGTCATAAATCATCCACGGTCTGCTCAAGTAACTAATTATATTATGTAAACCCTTCAATCAAATACTCCAATGTAAACACCACCAGGAAGCCAATATGTGTATTTAAAATGTATTTTTAAATGTATTTTATGTATGATTTACTGACATATCATTTACTGAGACCTCCTTACATTTATTGCAGAAGTAGATCTATTGAATACATATTGGATATTAGAACAATTTCAAAGCATAAGAACATAAAAATATAAATGTGGGTGCAGTGCTGTACTGTTCTATGTTCTATAATGATTCTTGATTAGCACTTGGAACTAAGTGACTTGGTCCTTGAACTTTGTTGGCATAAAGATTTCACATTACTACAATCTCAGTGAACACATGGAAGATTCACGTCATGAAAAATAAATTTACACATCCCAGTCTTGACAAAGTCCTCCTTAATCAGATGCAATTAATTGTTAGGAGGATGGTTCTAACCGAAGACACTGGCCAGCTCTCAAAGGATTACAAGGTAGCAATTAACCCCATACTCCAGCTAACTTCAGAAGCTACAAATGTAAAGGTCAAGAATCTCATGTTCATCGTTTAAATACTGCTGCTGGATTATTGTCCTAGGGGTCTGACAGCTCCCCAGTATATATGTCATATCAAGCAAGCAGTGAATCAAATTGGTCAAAGCACTGTTAGTAACCAAACACTTTCTCATGTCATCTTGATGATGGCTAAATCTTGTTAGCAGTACCAAATGCAATAGCACTTTTGAACATGTCAAGTCACATGAAGATTGATTTCACACTGATCTCAATCTTTGTGTTGGCCAGTAATAATAATAATCTTTATTATTGTCACAAGTCGGCTCACATTAACACTGCAATTAAGTTATTGTGAAAATCCCCAAGCCACCACACTCCGGCGCCTGTTCGGATACATCTTTCGGGAGTTGTGGGAGGAAACCGGAGCACCCGGAGGAAACGCACGCAGACACGGGGAGAACGTGCAGACTCTGCACAGTCAGTGACCCAAGCCGGGAATTGAACCTGGGACCCTGGTGCTGAGAAGCAACAGTGCTAACCACTGTGCTACCATGCAGCCCAGAAGTAAAACCAGGTCGAAACACCACCCTGCATGCTTTGAATTAACCCCACATGAGACTGTTCAAGGGAAGCACACTTTGCTACATTGAATGAAATTAGCAGACATGGATCAGTGTCCCCCACGATTTTCCCACATTCCGTCCATGAACAACTCTGCACATCATTGCCGCTCGAAAGTTGGCAGCCCCGAGCCTGAAAGGTGACCAACAGGCCGAAACATGTCTGCAAACTGAAAGGTTGCGTATGAGATTCTGTAACTGTTATAAAGAGGTGCTTTATGCCAAATAATACTCCTTATTTCACTGTCTGGAATTGAACATTTAAAAACAGACTTTTTCAAACAGAGACTAAAGATGAATTGACCTCATAACCACATCTGGCTGGCTCAGTTTTCATTACCGTACATTCCACATTCCAATCTATCAGTAGTCTCGTTACCCAGGAGTTAGAAATGGTTTTAATCCTTCAAACTTTTCCTGGGTAGCTATTCCACTAAGAGAGTCAGAACCAAGGGGCAGCACGGTAGCATAATGGTTAGCATCAATGCTTCACAGCTCCAGGGTCCCAGGTTCGGTTCCCGGCTGGGTCACTGTCTGTGCGGAGTCTGCACGTCCTCCCCCTGTGTGCGTGGGTTTCCTCCAGGTGCTCCGGTTTCCTCCTACAGTCCAAAGATGTGCGGGTTAGGTGGATTGGCCATGCTAAATTGCCTGTAGTGTTCTAAAAAGTAAGGTTAAGGGGGAGTTGTTGGGTTACGGGTATAGGGTGGATACGTGAGTTTGAGTAGGGTGATCATTGCTCGGCACAACATCGAGGGCTGAAGGGCCTGTTCTGTGCTGTACTGTTCTAAACTTCTAAACTTCTAAATCTCTGATTTATTACTTCCATTGTAGTTTAAACTTCCTGGGAAATTCCAGGACAACCCTTGCACGGGGATGTCCAGGCCCCCAGTGCATCTTCTGGGGTATCTATGGGATACGCCTCCCTCCCCCCTGCCCCAGAAAATGGAAGTTCTGGGCCAATTACTTCATGGGAGTGTGAAGGACTCACATCTCCCGTCTCATTAGCAAAGCAACTATGGGAATCACCTGCGGTTTTCAACTGTTGGAGATGGACCATTAAAACTAATCACTCGGATAAGATCTCTTTCCAGACATGAGCTAATCAAGTTACCTTTGGAATGCATGGACAATAACCTCACTTGAACCCCCCAACCCCGTGGCAGTCGGAGAAGGAAGTTCACATGACAAATCAATCCTTTGTATGTTTTAAGCACTTAGTCCCTCAGCTCAACAGTCAACAAGCAGCTGCGAAGCTGAGAGAGAAGATCAGGTGGAACCCCTCCTGCCTCCCTCTATTTCCAACATGACTGGCGAGCTGTGAGCCCTCTTTGCTGATTGTGACCATCCATGGACACTCCTGCTGCAAACAACAACTTCTTAAAATGAATTCAGCGCAGCACCATCATCTCAAAAAGAACAACCTAATTAGCTTTAAATCAGAAGCATTGGGATGACAAAAGGGATGTCTGAAGCCAGCTGAGTCACTAAACTACAGATTGCATGTGTCGAATCTTACCACCTTCCTGCTGGCAGAGGTTTCTGGACCAGCCGAAGTCAATGGGTTTTTAAATGGCTCACTGTATTTTCCAGCCACGCCCTCACCATGGAAGGGCCATAAAACCCTGCCCTACATTCCTTTTTCACTTTTATGAACTGTGATTTAGCCATCCTGTCCTTCCTCACTCTGTAATCTGTATTTGTGTGTGTGAACAATGTACGTGCGAAGGTCGAACCATATTTAATTGTTTTAATTTGATTGTTTTAAGTACAGTAAAGCTAACCTCTTATTTGAAAATGAAAAATGAAAATGAAAATCGCTTATTGTCACGAGTAGGCTTCAATGAAGTTACTGTGAAAAACCCCTAGTCGCCACATTCCGGTGCCTGTTCAGGGGGGCTGGTACGGGAATCAAACCGTGCTGCTGGCCTGCTTGGTCTGCTTTAAAAGCCAGCGATTTAGCCTTGTGAGCTAAACCAGCCCCAGATTTGTTAATCTCAAGAAAACGTGTCTAATTGGCCCTTTGACAATCATGGTGGGTAAACAGTGAACGACTCTCGGAATTCCCAAAAATACTTTCCAAACAAAAAACACCTGTTGTGGTCAAATGGAAAGAGGGAAAAGAGAGGATCCGTTCAACTTCTCCTCATCTAATCATAATAGTAGCACTGATTTCAGCTTTGGTTACTAGCACCATAACATAGGCCCAAGCTGCTCCAGGATCATTAGAATAGTCTTGGGACGTTCACCGGGCACACATGACGATGACCCGGATGAGCAGGGTTTTTGGGGTGGAGGACAGATGTGTGAGGTGTGCGGGAGGGCCTGCAAACCATGTCCACATGTTTTTGGCATGCCCGAAGCTTAAGGGATTCTGGCAGGGATTTGCGGATGTCATGTTTACAGTACTAAAAACAAGGGTGGCGCCGAGTCCAGAGGTGGTGATTTTCGGAAGTGTCAGAAGATCCGGGAGTCCAGGGGGCGAGAGAGGCTGCCGTTTTGGCCTTTGCTTCCGTGGTAGCCCAGAGATGGATTTGATTAGCGTGGAGGGACTCGAAGCCCCCAAAATCAAGGGTTTGGGTTAGTGACACGGCCGGGTTTCTCATGCTTGACAAAATTAAGTTCACTCTGTGAGGATCAGAGGTTAGGGTTCGTCCGGAGGTGGCAGCCATTTATCGACTTCTTCGGAGAAAACTAAACTGTCAGCAGATTCAATATGAGGGGGGGGGGGTGTTAGGGGGTAGGGGGGAGTTAGGCTATTTTGTGTTTAGAGTAGGCGTGAAAAAGGGAGATGGAGGGATGTGTTACGCACTGAACTATGTATTTATATTGAAAATCGCTTATTGTCACGAGTATCCTTCAATGAAGTTACTGTGAAAAGCCCCTAGTCGCCACATTCCGGGGCCTGTCCGGGGAGGCTGGTACGGGAATCGAACCGTGCTGCTGGCCTGCTTGGTCTGCTTTATAAGCCAGCGATTTAGCCTTGTGAGCTAAACCAGCCCCTATTATTGTTTATTGTTATAAAATTTATAAATGCCTTAATAATATGTTTTTTTAAAAAAGAATTGTTTTGGAGCCGGGGTGGGGTCAGGGGCAGAGGTGTGGACTGGGGGCTGTGTCAGGGGTACACATGCACATTGCAGGCGTCATTTTGGTATCAAAACAGTATCAAAACAAATCCATAATGCCAAAAGTGCAGACACTGCAGAACCAAGAACATACAGTGCAGAAGGAGGCCATTTGGCCCATAGAGTCTGCACTGACCCACTTAAGCCCTCACTTCCATCCTATCCCCGAAACCCAATAACCCCTCCTAAACGCTTGGTCGCTAAGGGCAATTTATCATGGCCAATCCACCTAACCTGCACGTCTTTGGTCTGTGGGAGGAAACCGGAGCACCCGGAGGAAACCCACACAGACACGGGGAGAATGTGCAGACTCCACATAGACAGTGACCCAGCGGGGAATCGAACCTGGGACCCTGGCGCTCTGAAGCCACAGTGCTATCCACTTGTGCTACTGCACTGCCCATTTTAGTGACATTCTCTTCTTAAGTATGTCAAACAGTACATGGCAACAGTCCGTTCTGCTCCCACAATACTCTCTGCTATTGAATCCCCTGCACTGCATCCTTGATCACGCAGGGGAACACTACATTGTAGGACCTTTCATTCTTATTCCAAACACGCACTCACTTTATTGTTGCCCTCTTCACAGGAACCACTAGAACCCACGCTCCTCTTGTTTTTTAAATCAATTTAGAGTACAATTAAGGGGAAATTTTGCGTGGTTAATCCACCTACCCTGCACATCTTTGGGTTGTGGGGGCGAAACCCACGCAGACACGGGAAGAATATGCAAACTCCACACGGACAGTGACCCAGAGCCGGGATCGAACCTGGGACCTCGGCACTGTGAGGCAGCAGTGCTAACCACTGTGCCACTGTGCTGCCACCATTGCTCCTCTTGTTTGTTGACCTTTGCAGAATCATTAATTTCTCTCATGGCACCTTCTGAATTTCACATTCCGAACATGTACAGCACCACCAAGAAAAAAAGTAATGTCATAGGTTCCTGGAAGTAAAACAAACGAATAATGGACAAGCTAAACAGCAAAATGTTCCTTTCAGCATCGATGGAAACTTAGGCTGCAAAATTTGATAATTTGATATATTGCTTCCAATGCATGCTGCCTGTTGTCACGTGATAGTACCTTTAAGAAATGAGTGTTTATAAATGGGTATGCATATAAATATCTGTAGTGAGAGTACCTTTAAGAAAGGGGTGTTTATTACTGCAGTGATGTCAGAGAGTGGGTGGAGCTGGGCTGTCTGTCAGTTTTTTACTTTTGTTTTAGGCTGTTTGCTGCAGGGTGTGTTTTAGTTTTGTTTTCAGAGCTGGATAGCTGCAGTCACAGCCAGAAGGGGTATTAGTCTCTCTCTCTGTAATCTAAAATCTGTAAATCGATCCTTTGATGATATAAAACTAATAACTGCTCTCAGTAGTGACTTTAACCTGATGTGCTTCTGTTAAAAGTTCTTTTTTAAGCCTTAAGGATGTTAAAAGGACAGCTTAAGGATTACTTAGTGTTGTATTCTTTGAGGGTTGTATTTGAATTAATGGTTGCTAAGATGTTCACTGTATGTTTTAAAAAGGTTAACTTGAGTTCATAGTATAAACATTGTTTTGCTTTAAAAAATACTTTTCCATTTCTGCTGTACCACACCTGTAGAGTGGGTCGTGTGCTCCCCATACCACAGTCTATTAAAAGTTGTGGGTCAGGTGAACTCCGTGACATACTTTGGGGTGATCTAAACCCTGGCCCATAACACTGTCAATGACATAACTACAGCATCCAGCCAGTGCTAAGGGTGCTGTTACAGGAGGTGCAAAATTGTGAAAAACCTTGCATGAGTTCAACTTCATTTGCACTCCTTGAAGCCAATCTGCACCTGTTAAAGGGGAAGTGCATTTTGACTGGACCATTGTTGAAAGTGGCTGGGGAAGTGTCTCTCACCTGCAAGAAGAGTGACTTATGGTGCGTCAGGGCAAAAGCATGCTGAAAGAGCCTTCTCTTTCTCCTTCTTCCTGAATATTCACTGCAGGTACCTGACACTTCAGAAGGACAGGAAGTAAGGAAATGGAGGTCGGGTAGCTCTGTTAATAAAGGATGAGGTTTCCGTAAGGCAGGGACTCACTTCAGATACCTTGGGGTGCAGGTTGCCTGAGATTGGAGGGGGCTCCGTAGGTACAACATTTCTAATTTGGTGGGGAGGATGAAAGGTGATCTGGCAAAGTGGGATGGTCTCCCTCTGTCACTGGCGGGTTGGGTACAGGCGGTTAAAATGAATGTACGGCCGCGATTCCTGTTTATTTTTCAATGCCTGCCGATTTTCCTGCCAAACTCATTTTTTTTTAGAGAGATTGAAGGGATGATTACCTCATTCATATGGGGAGGGAAGGTGGCCAGAATTAAAAATGTGCTACTACAGAGGGGAAGGCAGGCAGGTTTTTTTTTTTGGGGTCTTCTGAACCTGATGTATTATTACTGGGCGGCGAATGTGGAGAAGGTACGGAGCTGGGTCAGAGGGGTTGACTCCCAATGGGTCAGAATGGAGGAGTGTTTGGGTAGGTGGTCCGGTTTGAAGGCGCTCGCGACAGCGTCGCTCCCGACGGCCCCGGGAGATACTCAGGGAGTCCGGTAGTAGTAGCTTCGTTGAGAATTTGGAGGCAGTTTCGACAGCACTTCGGGGTGGGGGCAGGGTGAAGGGAAATGCCGATTCCGGGGAACCACAGATTTGAGCCAGGTAAGGAGAAAGGAATTAGGACAGTAAAAGATTTGTTTCTTGGGGGTTGTTTTGCGGGATTGAAAGAGCTGGGAGCGAAGTATGGGCTGGAGCAGGGGGAAATATTTAGATACATGCAGGTTCAAGACTTTGCCAGAAAGGAGATACGGAGCTTCCCAGTAGAGCCGGCTTCCACATTGCCGGAGGAGGTGCAGACGACAGGGGGACTGGAGAAGGGGGCAGTGTCGGCGGTTTACGGAGCTATTTTGGAGGAGGAGAAGGCGCCGCTAGAAGGGATCAAGGTAAAGTGGGAGGATGAGTTGGGAGAGGGTATAGAGGAGGGGTTCTGGTGTGAGGTACTCCGGAGGGTGACTGCCTCCACCTCATGCGCAAGGTTGGGGCTGATACAGCTGAAGGTGGTATACAGAGCACACCTTACAAGGGCGAGGATGACCCGGCTCTTTGAAGGGGTAGAAATGTGTGTGAACGTTGTGGGGGGGTCCCCGCAAACCATGTTCATATGTTTTGGTCCTGTCCAAAGCTGGTGGATTACTGGAAGGAGGTTTTTAGGGTAATCTCTAAAGTGGTGCATGTGAGACTGGACCTGGCAATTTCAGGGTGGCGGATCAGCCGGGGTTGGAAACAGGCGCGGAGGCAAATGTTGTAGCCTTCGTCACGTTGATCGCCCGAAGGTGGATCCTGTTAGGGTGGAGATCAACCTCTCCACCCTGTGCCCTGGCGAGGTGGAGGGACCTGCTAGAATTCTTGACTCTTGAGAAGGTCAAATTTGAACTGAGGGGTTCTACAATTCATGGGCGTTATTCATTATGCACTTTCGAGAATTGGATCACATCGGACATTAGGGGGGTCGGGGGCTGGGAGGGGTGGGGGGAGGGGGACTGTATGTGTAATGGTGACGATGGGTGATTCCTGATTCCCTTTTGTCATTTGTTTATGTTAACATGCAGACTAATGTCTGGGGTTTGATGGGAGGATGGGATCGTTGTTATTGATATGGGGATTGATATTACATTCGCTACTGATTATTGTTGGGTGTAAATTTGGGAGAAAATGCGAAAAAGGAAAATAAAATATATTTTTTTAAAAATTAAGGATGAGAAACGATCTTGGGTCATTGGATCAAAATGTCAAATCGGTTTGTGGGGAGCTAAGAAATTTTTTAAAAACGTAGTCACTGGTTGGAATGGTTTAAAGGCCCATGAGAGCAGTGAGACTGAAAGGCAAAGTATGAATCTAGAAATAATGGGAGCTTGTACAAAGGGTACTTCAATAATTGTGGGTGATTTTAATCTTCATATAGATTGGACAAATCAAATTGGCAACAGTAGCCTTGAGGATGAGTTCATAGAGTGTATTTGAGACAGTTTCTCAAAACAATACCTTCTGGAACCAACCAAGAGCAAGCTATTTTAGACCTGGAAATGTAGAATGAGATAAGATTAATTGATTGCCTCACAGTAAAGGATCCCCTAAGCAAGAGTGATCATAACATAATGGAATTTCAGTTTCAGGGTGGGATATATGGGTCTGAAACTAGTGTCCGAAACTTAAATAAAGGCAATTACAAGGGTATGAAGCCATTTTGTTACAGTGGGCTGAGAAAACAGGACAAATGTAAGACTATAGAGAAGCAGCGGAAGGCATTTAAGTAGATAATTTAAAACACACAACAAAGATTTATTCCACTAAGAAAGATAGACTCTCCGAGAAGGGTGCACAATCTGTGACTAAATAAGGAAGTTAAGGATGGTATCAAATTGAAAGAAAAGATGTACAGCACCGTAAAGATTGGCCAGGAGATTGGGAGCATTTTAGAAACAAGCAAAGGATGCTTAAAAATCGGATTGAAAAATTAGAATATTGCATAGAAACTAGCAAGAAATATAAAAACAGAATCAAACCTTCAACAAACTGGAAAGGGAGTAGGGAGAGGTGAACAAGGGTTATAAAGATGGGCGGATGGACATGAAATACCCGAGGGCCATTGACTGGAGGCAAGAGTGGCATTGGAAATGTATTGAAGTGGAGAGGCGAAACCAAGGCTCACTGAGAAGTGAGATTGTGAAGAGGAGAGGAAGCAGACACAAGAGTAGAAGCAATGGGACTGTAAGAGGGAAAATGGTTCTAAGAGGACTGATGGGAGGAGATATATATCAGTGGCATTTAGTACTTGATACTTAGTACTTGGTAAAGTTTCCATCTGCAGTGCCCCAGGGAATTTTGACAGGGGTGCACAATGAGTGCAATCAATGGTGACATTTTCCTTGAATAAATCCCCAGAGGATATGGAGATTAAGGTTTATAGAAACTTGTTCCAGTTCCTAATTGCTCTTGGGGAAAAGGATATAGCAAAGGAAGCACATTGGGATGTATACAGTTGGAGCTGCTGCTTCTGAACTCTTTGAGTTTGGTTACTTCTGGGCTCAATATACTGCTCAGAAATATTTCATTGTTCATTCGAAATTTTATAGAGGCATGTCAGCCCATGGGCTTTTCCTTGGTTCTGAGAGATTGAGTTAGCCGAGTTATGTGACCAACTGGGACAGACCAGGGTCTCCTGAGTAATTTGTAATGAAACAAGCTGCCCTGCATTGAACTTTCTCAAGGAGGGTAATATTTTTAGCAGCATGTGTGTCTCCAGTGGCTGTCCTATACTCTAGATAGGGTCTAACTAATGTCTGGTACAGCATTTCCTTTACTGTAGTTAAAGAGTGATGGATGATCCCTTTCATCAAACCAACCATTTTGGATTCATTGGAGGCTCCTTGTTGAGGACCCTTGGGAAAAGTCGTTGTCGGCAGTTAATCTTCCGATGGAGCAATTTATGAGCTTTATTAAGGAGGAATTTCGACAGCAAGGCAAGGAGATGCAGAAGGTTTGGTCAAGTGAGATTGAGCAGACAGTAGCACCTCTTCACGGGACCTTGGATCGGATGGAGAAGTGCCTGGAGGCGTAAGGAGCGACAATCCATGAGGTGGAAAGGGTGGTGCCCAATCAAAGAAACCAGATTATGTTGTTGGACGCAGAGATGCCGACGCTGGGAATTGTCTGCAAGTTGCTGCGTGTGAGGGTGGGTGACCAAGAAAATCGGTCTCGGTGGCACAATCTTCTCATTGTGGGCCTGCCGGAGGGAGTGGAGGGAATGACTGCCACGGGTTACATCACGACGTTGGAGGAGGAGAGGGTGTTTGACAAGGCCCCAGAGGTGGACCGAGCCCATAGGTTCTTAAGGCAGAAGCCGAGAGCTGGGAGCCATTGTTGGTGGTGACTGTGTGTATGCACAAGTTCCAAGACAAAGAAAAAACCTTGAGGTGGATCAGGGCAAGTCGGGACTGCAGCTGGGAAATAAATCCTGTTCAGATATACAAAGAACAAGGAACAAAGAAAATTACAGGACAGGAACAGGCCCTTCGGCCCTCCCAGCCTGCGCCGATCCAGATCCTTTATCTAAACCTGTTGCCTATTTTCCAAGGATCTACTTCCCTCTGTTCCCCGCCCATTCATATACCTGTCTAGATGCATCTTAAATGATGCTATCGTGCCCGCCTCAACCACCTCCGCTGGCAAAGCGTTCCACCCACTACCCTCTGCGTAAAAAACTTTCCACGCACATTTCCCTTAAACTTTCCCCTCTCACCTTGAAATCGTGACCCCTTGTAATTGACACCCCCACTCTTGGAAAAAGCTTGTTGCTATCCGCCCTGTCCATACCTCTCATAACTTTGTAGACCTCAATCAGGTCCCCCCTCAACCTCCACCTTTCCAATGAAAACAATCGTAATCTACTCAACCTTTCTTCAGAGCTAGCACCCTCCACGACAGGCAACATCCTCGTGAACTTCCTCTGCACCCTCTCCAAAGCATCCACATCCTTCTGGTAATGTGGCGCCAGGTCTGCATGCAGTATTCCAAATGTGGCCTAACCAAAGTCCCATACAACTGTAACATGACCTGCCAACTCTTATACTCAATACCCCGTCCGATGAAGGCAAGCATGCTGTATGCCTTCTTAGTAAGAAGTCTTACAACACCAGGTTAAAGTCCAACAGGTTTGTTTCAAACACGAGCTTTCGGAGCACGGCTCCTTCTTCAGGTGATTTCACCTGAAGAAGGAGCCGTGCTCCGAAAGCTCGTGTTTGAAACAAACCTGTTGGACTTTAACCTGGTGTTGTAAGACTTCTTACTGTGCTCACCCCAGTCCAACGCCGGCATCTCCACATCATGTATGCCTTCTTGACCACTCTATCAACCTGCGTTGCCACCTTCAGGGTACAATGGACCTGAACTCCCAGATCTCTCTGTACATCAATTTTCCCCAGTCTTCCATTGACCGTATCGTCCGCTCTTGAATTAGATCTTCCAAAATGCATCACCTCGTATTTGCCTGGATTGATCTCCATCTGCCATTTCTCTGCCCAACTCTCCAATCTATCTATATTTTGCTGTATTCTCTGACAGTCCTCCTCGCTATCTGCAACTCCTCCAATCTTAGTATCATCTGCAAACTTGCTAATCAGACCACCTATACCTTCGTCCAGATCATTTATGTATATCACAAACAACAGTGGTCCGAGCACGGATCCCTGTGGAACACCACTAATCACCTTTCTCCATTTTGAGACACTCCCTTCCACCACTACTCTCTGTCTCCTGTTGCCCAGCCAGTTCTTTATCCATCTAGCTAGTACACCCTGAACCCCATACGACTTCACTTTTTCCAAAACCTGCCATGGGAAACTTTATCAAACGCCTTACTGAAGTCCATGTATATGACATCTACAGCCCTTCCCTCATCAATTAACTTTGTCCCTTCCTCAAAGAATTCTATTAGGTTTGTAAGACATGACCTTCCCTGCACAAAACCATGCTGCCTATCATTGATAAGTCTATTTTCTTCCAAATGTGAATAGATTCTATCCCTCAGTATCTTCTCCAACAGTGGACCTACCACTCACATCAAGCGCACAGGTCTATAATTCCTGGATTATCCCTGCTACCCTTCTTAAACAAAGGGACAACATTAGCAATTCTCCAGTCCAATGGGGCCTCATCCGTGCTCAAGGATGCTGCAAAGATATCTGTTAAGGCCCCAGCTATTTTGTCTCTCGCTTCCCTCAGTAACCTGGGATAGGTCCCATCCGGACCTGGGGACTTGTCCACCTTAATGCCTTTTAGAATACCCAAAACTTCCCCCTTCCTTATGCCGACTTGACCTAGAGTATTTAAACATCCATCCCTAGCCTCCACACCCGTCATGTCCCTCTCCTTGGGTGAATACCGATGCAAAGCACCCATTAAGAATCTCACCTATTTCCTCTGACTCCACGCATAAATTCCCTCTTTTGTCTTTGAGTGGGCCAATCCTTTCTCTAGTTGCCCTCTTGCTCCTTATATAAGAATAAAAGGCTTTGGGATTTTCCTTAACCCTGTTAGCCAAAGATATTTCATGACACCTTTTAGCCCTCTTTATTGCGCATTTGAGATTTGTCCTACTTTCCCGATATTCCTCCAAAGCTTCATCAGTTTTAAGTCGCCTCGATCTTATCTATGCTTCCTTTTTCATCTTAGCTAGTCTCACAATTCCACCCGTCATCCATGGTTTCCTAATCTTGTCATTTCTATCCCTCATTTTCACAGGGATGATATCATCTCTGACCAGTAATGCAACTCTTCCACCCCTTTTACCTCCCTCTCTATCCCTCCTGAAGCATCTATACCCTGGGATATTTAGTTGCCAGTCTTGCTCTTCCCTCAACCAAGTCTCAGTAATACCAATAACATCATATTCCCAGGTACTAATCGAAGCCCTCAGTTAATCTGCCTTACCTGCTACACTTCTCGCATTAAAACAAATTAAAACAAATGCACCTCAGACCACCTGTCCGTTTGCATTCATCATCTCTTCCCTGTCTACTCTTCCCCTTAGTCACATTGAGTTTATTATCTAGTACCTTACTGGCTTTAGTTGCTGCCTCTTTACGGACCTCTAACTTCCTAATCTGGTTCCCATCCCCCTGCCACATTAGTTTAAAACCTCCTCAACAGTGTTAGCAAAAGCACCCCCTAGGACATTGGTTTCAGTCCTGCCCAGGTGTAGACCATCCGATTTGTAATGGTTCCACTGCCCCCAGAACCGGTTTCAATGTCCCAAAAATCTGAACCCCTCCCTCCTGCACCATCTCTCAAGCCACGTATTCATTCTGACTATTCTTGAATTTCTACTCTGACTGTCTCGTGGCACTGGTAGCAATCCTGAGATTACTACCTTCGAGGTCCAACTTTTTAACTTATCTCCTGACTCCCTAAATTCTGATTGTAGGACTTCATCCCGTTTTTTACCTATATCGTTGGTGCCTATATGCACCACGACAACTGGCTGTTCACCCTCCCCCTTCAGCATGTCCTGCAGCCGATCTGAGACATCCCTGACCCGTGCACCCGGGAGGCAACATACCATTCGGGTGTCTCGCTTTCGACCACAGAAATGCCTGTCTACTCCCCTTACGATTGAATCCTCTATGACTATAGCCCTGCCAGTCTTTTTCCCGCCCTTCTGTGCAGCAGAGCCAGCCACGGTGCCATGAGCCTGGCTACTACTGCCTTCCCCCGGTGAGTCATCTCCCCCAATAATATCCAAAACTGCATACCTGTTTTGGAGGGAGATGACCGCAGGGGACACCTGCACTGCCTTCCTGCTCTTTCTCTGCCTTTTGGTCACCCATTCCCTTTCTCCCTCACCAATCCTAATCTGCAGTGTGACCAACTCACTGAACGTGCTATCCATGACCTCCTCAGCATCACGGATGCTCCAAAGTGAGTCCATCTGCAGCTCCAGAGCCGTCATGCGGTCTAACAGGAGCTGCAGCTGGACACGCTTCCCGCACATGAAGGATTCAGGGGCATCGGCTGCGTCCCTGAACTCCCACGTTGAGCACGAGGAGCATAACACGGGTCTGGGATCTCCTGCCATTTTTACACTTTACCTTAACTGATTACAAATATAATATCAAATAATGAATAAGTGAAAGGAATAAGGATTTTATTTACCAATCACAATACTTACCAACATACGAAGAGTTAAATTTCTCCCAGCTACTGCTTATTGGAGCACTTTCCTTACCAGCCAATCAGGTCACTGCTTTGCTGTGATGTCACTCTTCAAGGTAAGTTTTTAAAATTTTAAAAGTTTTTAAAGAGGTAAACTTACCTTCCCGACCGACCCCTGGCCACTGCTCCCACCGAAAATCTGAAGGCCGCTTCTCCTGATATTCACTCACCCCCTTAGGTTAGAGGAGGTGGATGGGTGGGGGACACTACAAGTGTAGTGTCTCGGCTTTAGCAACCGCCCAACTTAAATACAGGTAAAACACTGAAGCACCTACCTGAATCCCAAGCTGCACTCCAGCTCCCTCTCTATCTCCCGCTCCCGGAACAAATCAGGATATTGATGCTGATCTGGCAAAGAGACGGCCAGGATTCAATAAGGCGAAGACAGTGCTGTATAGGCACAAGGTTCGGTTTGGAGTGCTGTTCCCGACCAAGCTTGAGGACCAGGAGTATGATTTCTTGATGCCAGAGGAGGCGAATGATTTCGTCAAGAGCATGGGCTGTGGGAGGGCTGAGTGAGGGATGTTTGTACCATTTGTGTCTCTATTTTTGAGAAACTTGTATTTCACTCACTCACTGTACTCTATTGTATTTTGTGTATTTGATTGTGCCTTTTGGACCTTTTTTCACCCTTTGAACACGGTTCTACTTTTGTACCTTTTGTACCCTCTATATTGATGATGAGCGATTATGCGTGGCTTTATGCAGGTGAAGCACAATCAATTACGCAAAGACGAGAGTAGGATGTAATCGAGGCTTTATTACACTGAGATGTGTGGCCTCCTACAGCAGCTGGCGAAATGGCTGCTGTACAGGGCGCACACATATTTATACTCCGCCTACTGGGCGGAGCCAGCAGGCGGGGATCTACCCCTGTACCTGTAGTACAGGGGCGCTTACCGTAAAGCACCTATAACAACATCCTCTATGTACAATATATACATCAGTGGTGACTACCACATTCACCCCCTGTTAAAAATGAGTCCGGCGGGGGTGGTGGAGAACTATATACAGGAAATTGTGTTTTAAAAGTACAGTTGAAATTATAAATTCAGGCGGTCCAGTCCCTTAATCTTTCGTAGAGAGCACCGTAGTGTTGGTGGCGACTCTGGCGGTGGCTTGGTCTTTGGAGACTCCGGGAGCGTGTCGAAATCCTCTTCATCCCCGGGTGTGGGCAAGGGGAGGGCGGGGTGTCCCGGAGCGGGGGCTGCGGTGGGGTGTGCCGGGGGAAGGAGGGGGGACACCGGGACAGAGGGGGTGTGTGTGGGGAACCAGCTGGTGCCAGGTCTCTGAGGGAGACTGTGTCTTAGCGGCCATTGGGGTGCGCTATGTAAGCGTACTGCGGGTTGGCGTGAAGTAGCTGTACCCTTTCAACCAATGAGTCCACTTTGTGGAGGTGAACGTGTTTACGGAGGAGAACGGGTCCTGGAGCTGCCAGCCACGTTGGGAGCGATACCCTGGAGGTGGATTTCCTGGGGAAGGCAAAGGGACGTTAATGGGGGGTTTCATTAGTCGCGGTGCACAGGAGCGACCAAATGGAGTAGAGTGCATCGGGGAGGACCTCCTGCCAGCGGGAGGCCGGGGGATTTCTGGACCATAGGGCCAGTTGGACGGCCCTCCAGACTGTCCCGTTCTCCCTCTCTACCGGCCCGTTTCCTCGGGGTTGTAGCTGGTCATCCTGCTTGAGGCAATGCCCCTTTTTGAGCAGGTATATCGCTCATGAATGAGGATCCCCGGTCACTGTGGAGGTAGGCAGGGAAACCGAACAAAGCGAAGATGGTGTTGAGGGCTTTGATGACGATGGCAGACGTCATGTCGGGGCATGGGACGTCAAAGGGGAATCGGGAGTATTCATCAACCACACTGAAAAGTATGTGTTGTGGTCGGTGGAGGAGAGGGGCCCTTTGAAGTCCACACTGAGGCGTTCAAAGGGGCGGGAGGCCTTCACCAGGCGCGCACGGTCTGGCCGGTAGAAAGATTTCTGGCGTGCCCTTCTCGCCCTAGTTAGAGACTGTGACTGTGAGGTATTCCTTCTTCTCACATGCTCAGTGTACTCCCGTATTGATTTTTGTGTTGTGGGGAAGAGGTGTTGACGGGGGTGGTGGGAGCAGAATATGCAGGAATAGTAATCGCGGACCACGCTCCGCACCATTTGGATGTTCGGCTCTTAGGCTGGGGAGGACGCAGAGTCTTGGGTGGAGGCAGAATTCAGCTTTGTTGGTGGACAAAGAGTTCTGTGGTCAGGGGCGCTGACGATTAAGAACGACGTTGATCTGAAGCAAAGTGGAGAGGTCTGTACAGCTACGTTCTGGGAGGCATTAAAGGCAGTGGTTCAGAGGGAAATTATCTCGGTTTAAGGCCCACAGAGATAAGGTTGGCAGGGAGCATTGGCAGAGGCTGTTGGAGTGCATTGTGGAGGTCGATCGGAGGTACTTGGTGGCCCTGACTAGGGTGTTGCTGCCAGCGTGGCAGAATCTAGGGGCACTTCGATCAGCTGACAACGGGGAAGGTGGTGGGTCAGCTGCGATGGCCATGAGGAGGTGCAGCATGAGTATGGAGAGAAGGCGAGCCGTTTGCTTGCCCATCAGTTGCAGCGGCAAGCAGCGGTGAAGAAAATTATACTGTTGCGGGCGGCAGGGGGTGAGGGTTGTTGGAGCCGGAGAAAATAAAAGAGGTGTTTGAGGCCTATTATCGAGGATTGCACAGGGCTGAGCCTGGCAGGGGAGGAGGCAGACATGGGTCGGTTCTTGGATGGGTTGGTGTTCCCGGAGCTGGAGGAGGAAAAACGGCAGGCACTGGAGGAGCAGCTGGGGTTGCAGGAGGTAGTGGAATGTATTGGGATGATACAGCCTGGTAAGGCACCGGGGCCAGATAGCTTTTCAGTGGAATATTCTAAGCAGTTCATGGAGGAGATAGTCCCTCATATTTGGAGTATGTTTAATGAGGCAGTGGAGAAGGGGGAACTTCCCACTATGTTGGCACAGGCGTCTATTCCACTGATTCTGGAAAAGGGTAAGAATCCAATGGAGGGTGGGTCCTACAGGATGGAGTTTGGGAGACAGTGTTTAGGAGTCTGTCGGGGATCGTGGGGGTCAAGGTAACGGCGGAACATATGGTGGCAATCCTTGGGGTTTCGGAAGCGCTGAGGCTGCAGGAGAAGAAGGGGGCTGACGACATGGCCTTGGCCTCTCTGATTGTCCGCTGACGGATACTTTTGAACTGGAGATCAGCAGCGGTGCCAGGGAGATTCTTTCAGTTTCTCAGGTTGGAGAAGATAAAGTTTGCCATTCGGGGGCTGGAGGAGGATTTTTACACGTGATGGAGGCCGTTTCTGTCCATATTTGAGGAACGGTTTGTCGCAGGAGGGAAGGGAGGGAGAGTAAAAAGGGGAAAAATTGAACAAACTATATGTACCATGTTTATTTTTGGACTGTGCTGCTGTGTTGGAATGTGTTTAGAATAAAATATATATTTTTTAAAGCAATGGCTTTGTAAATTAGGCAGTCATCTGCAAAGAGTCTGATCTGGCATGATATTCCATCCTGGATATCATTTAGAAAAAGGAGAAACAAGTGTGGACCCAGGATAATAACTTGGGGCACACCGCTTAAGACCGGTTTGTAGTTTGAGCTTGTGGTAGTCACCACTATTGTACATATCTCATATGAGATGTACTACGGTACAGGGGTAGATCACTGCCTGCTGGCTCCGCCCAGTAGGCGGAGTATAAATATGTGTGCTCACCGAGCTGCAGTCATTTTGGCAGCAGCTGCGGGAGGCTACACATCTCTGCGCAATAAAGCCTCGATTACTCTCTACTCTCGTCTCGTCGTAATTGATAGTGCATCAGAGCTCATTTCATTAACAGAAAGAGAAACTTTGTCAAAGAGTTCACATTGTTGAGGAAAATTGTACTTTATAGCCCATATGGTCAGAATATGCATTTGTTATAATCTGCAATTTGGGAACAAGCTAAAAGGTATGTTACCATGAAGGTTACAGTGAAATTGTGGTTAGCATCTGGCCCAATTTTTTTTAAAATGAAATTGCTTCTGGATAAATTGTTTCTTTGCTCTATGAAATTTTAAATTGAAAACTGCTTCCATTCAACAAAATCCAGTGGTCAACATTTCTCCTTGTATTTGTGAATTGCACCAAGCCTTTTCACATCGCAAGGCACAAACCCTTTTCAGTCTCTCTTCACGCAAAAGGTAGCGATGTTAGGTGAGTTTCCCACTGTTGTTGCTTATGTCCTTAAATTACTCATCAATCTATTTTTATATACATAATTAAATGTGGAAAGTATCGGAACAACACCTTGTTTACCTTTGCTATCCTTGTTGTGGTGATACAATAGACATGAATTGACATTTTTGCATATTTTAATAAAATTTCCAGGTAGAAAATCAAAATTACAGGTGATTATTAAACTTGTGGATTGAATGGAGGTGTTCCGCCAAGTAAGCATCCAATCTGCATTTGGCCTCCCCAATGTAGAACGGACCATATTTTGAGCAGTGAATACAAACTAGGCTGAAAGAATTTCACCTGCAAGGGATATTTGGGGTCTTGAATGGTGAGAGACAAGAGGTAAAAAGGCAGCTGTTCCATTGGAAGGGGACGGTGTACTTGTGCTGATTGAGGGGTTGTGGAGGGAACAGTCCCGTTGGAATGCTGAAAGAGGAAGGGAAGACGTGATTGGTGACGGCAGCATGATGGAGGTGGCAGATATAAAGAAGGGAGATCTTTTGAATGTAGGAGTGGAAGGTGAAGACAAGAGGAACCACATCATGGTTCTCAGTTGGAGGTGAGACCAGAAGTGCGGGAAATGGGACGGGTATAGAACATAGAACAGTACAGCACAGAACAGGCCCTTCGGCCCTCGATGTTGTGCCGAGCAATGATCACCCTACTCAAACCCACGTATCCACCCTATACCCGTAACCCAACAACCCCCCCCTTAACCTTACTTTTTAGGACACTACGGGCAATTTAGCATGGCCAATCCACCTAACCCGCACATCTTTGGACTGTGGGAGGAAACCGGAGCACCCGGAGGAAACCCACGCACACACGGGGAGGATGTGCAGACTCCGCACAGACAGTGACCCAGCCAGGAACTGAACCTGGGACCCTGGAGCTGTGAAGCATTGACGCTAACCACCATGCTACCGTGCTGCCGTATAGTCGAGTGCTCTGTTAACCATGGAGGGGGGAGCTCCTCGACTGAGGAGGAGGGGTGACATATCACAGTACTGGAAAGGCTTTATCATCAGAACAGGTACGATGGACTTGGAGTAACTGGGAGAATGGAATGAAGTCTTTGGAGGAAGCAGGGTGTGAGGAAGGTTAGTTGAGGTAGCCATGGATGTATGTGGGCTTTCAGTTCAGGGTAAAAGCAGGAAACAGCGCTGATACAGTCATTGATGTTGTAGCAAAAGAGATGCGGAAGGGGTCCTGAGTAGGACTGGAAAAAAGAATGTTTTGCATATTGCAGGAAAAGATAGGCATAGCTCGGACCCACGTGGATGTCCATCGCGGCACCTTTTTTTATTTGGACGACGTGAGTGGAATTAAAGTAGTTGTTGGTCAGTGTTAGAGCACATTCAGCGAGGCGGAGGAGGGTAGCAGTAGATCGAGACCAGATGTGCTACCGTGCAAGGTAGTGCCCATTCACATCTGCTCTTGACACTTGGGCACAGCCTAGCTGCTACGCTAGCCATTGGCGCAAATCGTGTAATGGCCGTGAAAGCTTGTGAGAGGCCAAAAGTGGGTCTTGGCCAGCGGGATCTCGGAACGAGATATTCCTAGCACCCCTTAGATGATGCAATCGGGGATTAACGGCCAGGAAGGTGAGGCATGATTGGCATATTTTAACCTAGATTTAAATCTAATCGTTGGATTTAACTTCTGCATTCTCCGTATCGTCCCACCCAGCCAGCGTGACGTCATGCTGGCACGAATCACGACTGATGACCACCTTGGGGTGCACAGGTAAGTATTGCCCCTGGGTGATGAGGGACATGGCTGGGCAGGGCCACTCTGGCAGTGTCAACCTGGTTGGCACTGCTGGGGGGCCCCCTACTGGGGATGTTCCCCTTATGTGTGGTGGGGGGAGAGGTGCACGCCCAAATGTCCGTGGGGAAAAGTGACGATGCCTGTAAGGGAAATGCCCTGAGTGCTTTGGCGGGAAGTGAGCCAAATGCCCTGTTCCTTGTATGGTGGTTCGAGGGGGGTTTGCCCCAATGCTTGTCGGGAGGGTCCTCCGTTGTTCAGTGTGTGTGAGGGGGGGGGGGGGGAAGAGTTTATTTTTATTGAAGATCCTTTAAAGATGGCACACTGATCTCTGTAGAGTCAGACTTGCCAACTCTATCAGGCCCACTTCGCCAGCTTGGTAGCCAGAGAACTCCGCTGTGCATTCAGAGAGCGACACATTAGTTTTCAGTCTAAATCTGACACTTCAACCCATTATTTGGGTTTGTCCCATTATCTCTGCCTTTGAACCTCTTCCACCACCTTTTCTGTCATTTAACATCTCTGGTCTGCCACTCGATCAGAGGCCTTCATTGTTGGGCGGGATTCTCTCAGCCCGTGCCCGGGCCGGAGAATCCCTGTGAACGGCGCGAATCGCGCAGCGCTGCCCCTACGCCGGCACGCGATTCTCCACAGAGCGGAGAATCAGCACCATTGGCGCCGGTGTGATTGGCACGATGCCGGAGCGCTCCCCCCCCCCCCCCCCGCCGATTCTCGGCCCAAGTTGGGCCGAGCGGCCGTCGTAAAAATCCAGAGACCCACCGGCGCCGTCCACACCTGCTCTCAGCCAGCGGGAACTCGGTGTGGAAGGGTCGGGGGGTGGGCTGTGGGGGTGGGGGGGTGTCTGACCCCGGGGTGTGGCCTCCGTTGTGGCCTGGCCCACGATCAGGGCCCACCAATCGGCAGGCCGGCCTCTCTGGCGTTTCCAACGTTAGCCTCAGGATCACAGAATCCCACCCCTTGTTCTCTGTGAAGCCTTTGTTTCGTACCTTTTTAGCAATTTTCAAAGTATATACTACCAATTGACTATTAAAATCTATTGCAATTCTAATTTTTCCCTGTTCAAATGAAAGACCATTGAGATGAAAGTTTAGCTCAATTTCTCTCCTTACAGATGCTGCCTTAACTGCTGAGTTTTTCTGGTAACTTCTATTTTAATTTCAAAGTTCCAGCATCCTCAGTATTTTGTTTTTGCACAGAATTGAGGAGATTGACATTCCTGCTGCTACGTTGCCCTACTGTAGAGTCATAAGATCTATTTACTGCCAGGATAATAATGTTTGTAAACATACCAACAGGAATGTTATATTCCTTGCCCTTTCCTTCAAGATGGCCGTATATGTTGTGTTGACAAAGAATAAATGAAGTTTGCACACTCTACTGTGTTACAGATACTAAAGTAATGATACTGAATCTGTAGGACAGCAATCAATATTCTAACTATTAAACTACACTATGACTTGACCTCGTGCTATGTCTCTACATTCAATTCTCACTCTGCTCTCTTCATGTTCTCTTCAATTTCTCCCAGAATTCTGAGAGATGCTGTCTTATATACAATGAATTAGTAACGCCATCTAGTGTTTGATTTACACATAGTTTCTGATGTTAACCCTTTACTACACTGGTACTATACATATCATTACAAGCAGCATTTTACTAGGTGATAACCCTTTGGATTAACTGAAATTACAAAACTTTGCTTGTGTTTTGAAGCCTCACTCAAGAAGGGAAAATTATGCAGGAACTCCCTCCACTGGATTGCAGTGGTCATGGTTTAACAATCCTAGAAAAGACAGTGCAGTGACCTATGCAACTAAGTCTCCAAACTGCATTCCACTGAGTGAACCTTCATGCAGAAGTGGTAAGGTTTAAATTCAGGTCTAACTTTTCGCATACAGGGTCTGTTTTTTATTTAGTCCTCGCTGTCTAGGCCATCTTTTATTGCCCATCCCTAATTGCCCTTGAGAAGCTGGCGGTGAGTTGCCTTCTGGATCTGCTTCAGTTCATCTCACGTTGGTGCACCCACAGTGCTGTTAGGGAGGGAGTTTCAGGATTTTGACCCAGCGACCGTAAAGGTATTTTCAGGTAGTGGAGTTCCCAGGTGCTCTTGTCCTTCTAGATGGTGGTGGTTGTGGGTTTGGAAGGTGCTGCGTAAGGAGCCTTGGTGAGATCCTGCAGTGCATCTTATGAATGGTGCACATGTTTTAACTGTGCATTGGTGGCGGAGGGCTTGAATGTTTGTGGAAGGGGTGCCAATCAAGCGGACTGCTTTGTCCTGGATGGTGTTGAGTTTCTTGAATGTTGTTGGAGCTGCACTCATCTGGGAAAGTGGAGAGTATTCCATTATACTCCTGACTTGTATCTTGTTTATTGTGCCTTGTTGATGGTGGACAAGCTTTGGGGAGTCAGGAGATAAGTTACACACCAAAAGATTCCTCGCCCCTGACCTGTTCTTGTAACCACAGTATTTATATGGCTAGTTCAGTTCAGTTTGTGGTCAATGGTAAGCTCTGGGCCGTTGATATCGGGGGATTCAGTAATGATAATGCCATTGAATGTCAAGGGGCGATGGTTAGATTCTCTTTTGTTGGTCATTGCCTGGTACTCCTTGAATATTACTTGTCAGTCCAACCGTGCATATTGTCCGGATCGTGTTGCATTTGGGAATGGGCTGCTTCTAATTTGCTTCTGGCTGTGCTGATGCTAAAGTTCACTCAGGGCATCCAACTTGTACATACGCATGCATATTATTGGCTGGAGCTATGGATCATGATGGTCGAGGGTCCAACATTCTTTCCATCACAAGGCTGAGGAGGAATCTCTCCTACTCTTACTGCTTGCCAGTGACACCTGTTCAAAGGACTGGCAGGCTGACACTCAACGTTTTTGACCATGTTATGAACCTTGGTCATGAAGTCCTGGAGGGACTCGAGCCCAGGCCTATTGACTCAGAGGCAGGGTTGCTTCCCACTATGTCACAAGACCTCAAATTACTGCTAATGTACTATTTTCTCATTAAATGAGAATTACCATTTTTTTTATCTTTGGATGCACTTACAGAAACTTAAACGTTTGCTCATTGTGGGTCAAAACATCAACAAAATGGGACGCAAAAGGGGAGGCAATGAAGATGCTTCAGACTTACTACAGTAGACTAGAAAAGGTACGCCTTTGTTTTTAGTAACTGAGAAAGATGATATGCAAACTTAACGTTTTCATTTTCAGCCAATTAAGTATTTTATATTTCATTCCAGCACACCTCCTGGCAATGTCCACACCGTTTTGCTGCTGGGGATTTTATTTTCATCTATAAAGTGGCATCTCAAGGAATTCAGGTTCAGAAAATGGCTTTCAACTGAGGCACCACTGAGCAGGCCTTTGCAGATCCCATTGTAAGGCAATAGGGGAGGCAGTGGAGTAATGGTATTATTGCTTGACTAGTAATCCAGAGACCCAGGGTATTGCTTAGGGGACCTGGGTTAGAATTCCTCCATGGCCAGATGGTGAAATTTTAAAATTCCACAAAGTATCTGGGATTAAAAATCGAACGATTGTCGATTGTTGCCAAAACCCATCTGGTTCACGAATGTCCTTCAGGGAAGGAAATCTGCCATCCTCACCTAGTCTGGCCTACATGTGACTCCAGACCCCACAGCAATGTGGTTGACTCTTAAATGTCCTCAAAAATGGTCCACCCAGCCACTCAGGCCTAGGCAATTAGGGACGGGCAATAAATGCTGACACAGCCCGCCGCACCCACATCCCCTGAACGATTTTTTTAAATATATGGTCTGGAGGTACTGGCATTTTGTGGAGACAACAAC
Organism: Scyliorhinus canicula; assembly: GCF_902713615.1. Lineage (NCBI taxonomy): Eukaryota > Metazoa > Chordata > Chondrichthyes > Carcharhiniformes > Scyliorhinidae > Scyliorhinus > Scyliorhinus canicula. The sequence continues at coordinate 197,358,711 of NC_052148.1, forward strand.
ATTGTTGATTTGAACAAAGCCAATCACTTGCATTTCTATCATGTTCAGCATCTGCATTCAGATGCAAAATTTGCCAGAGCAATTAGTTTATGTGTCGGGAAAACTGGATGGGAATGAAAGGCAGGTGGAGCTAATACTTGGACCTTTATATTCAACGTCCAGTTTCCTCCACTCAGCAGAAATGGGTTTGTGTTGGACCCAGTTTTCTGACTTCAGCTCTCTCTTATATTTTGATTAAGGGAGCTTGATTCACAGCACTTAGTGGGAGAGCAGAAGGTCAAGTTGTTGAAGGCCCGTGTCGTTATCATTCCCAGTGATACATTTCACCTCATATCTATCAACACAGGCATGCTTGTCGGAATTATCTGAAGAATTGTGTCTGCAGAAGCTGTGCTTCACGTGAGAGGCCGTGATGGAGTTGTGACACACTTATTAGTAAAACTTAGCCAATTGTCTCTGGTGCTTTAATGTTAGCTTTAAGTAGGAAAATGAACACAACACATGAACAAAGTAAATCGCGAGTAAATTTGCACTCTTTACGTGAGTTGCTATTTAGCAAGCAGTGATTAAACAAACTAATGTTAACATTTGACCATGCATTAATATGTATGGAAATATTCACTGCTGGGAGCAAGCTGAATATGTGAGAAGCAAAGTTAATGCTAACTCACAAACTTACCACCTCTAAATGGAAAATTTGCATGTGCCAGCTTCAACGTAACAAGCAGACTAAACCCCGTAATGAATTTCTGGAGGCTGATTTAACTCGCCCTGCATTTGCATTTTGAAGCACCAGACTGGCTGAGCACTCGCTCTGCATTGATGAATGCCAGATGGGGAGGATCAAGTGTGCTTGACATTGGCTGCTCGGTTTTCCTCTGCATGTGCAGTGCAGAATATATTTTATGCCCAAGCACAGAAGCAGAAAAGTCTGCGCCTGGACCTTGTGTCGCTGCCTAGGGAAGAGCAGTTTGAAGGTGGGAGAGACAGCAGAAAATCTGCCAAGCAAGTAGTGAAATTATGTACTGTTCGGACAAATAGTGTGACTTTGGTAATACAACCAACACTCTACATGAATACACCTTACAGGAGCAACATGGCTTATCTTATTACTGTTGGTAGTCGAATAACAGCTATTCTAATTTATCACAAACAAGCTGCCAAGTATAAAAGCTTCCTGCTATCCTGCCAAAACTGGATGTAAAGCTGACCGTTGCCTGACCCCCGATAGTCTCTAATTTTATAGGTTTTACCATAATTACCGTATCATGGTGTCAGTTAACACAATTGATTCAGAGGTGTGGAGGCAGGAAGAGGCGGGCTTGGTGTGTGATCCATGCTGGATAAGGAAAGATGGTTTCCCTTTCCAATGTCCCTTCGGAATTCCACTGCATCAATGCAGAATTACTGCAGAAATCCATTTTAATACAATTTTGAATGTTTATTCAATGTTACGGACGGACAGGAATGAGGGAGAACCATAACCTCTGTTCGCTTCCCTTACTGTACGTGAAAAGTTTTTTTGAAAAGGTAGTGTGTGTTTTTTAACCCCGGAGTGTGTGGACAATTTGAATAACCAGCAGCAAATGTTTTGTGAGTTAAAATCAAGAGAATTATTCATTCACGCATTCACCCCGAAATCTAACACTTATCCATTTACACACACACACACACACACTCGAGGGAAATACAGGTCAAGAATTAAGTGAATTTTTGATCTGTGGCGTTTTATGTGGAAAGAATCGGCGGTGCCCCCTCACCGAGCCTGCGACCAGTGAGGGGCTAACAGCCATGCCACGTAAAACTCCCGTCCTCCACAAAATAAATGGCCGGAGAATTGCCGGGTCCGTGATCGCATATGTGCATGGCAATGACTTGCAGCGGTAGCGCCGTACAACATGGCGCCCGCCGTTTGCAGACCGACCTGCCAGATAGTGTCCCCCTGGATACCCCCTTGCCACTCCCTGGCCACCCCCACCAGTCCCCCCAGTGCTGACTGCGGCAGCACTGGACACAGTCTGCAGCCAACACTCCGGGTTCACACATGGCTGGGAACATACGTCCCTTGGGGCCTCACGGTAGCATGGTGGTTAGCATCAATGCTTCACAGCTCCAGGGTCCCAGGTTCGATTCCCGGCTGGGTCACTGTCTGTGTGGAGTCTGCACGTCCTCCCCGTGTGTGCGTGGGTTTCCTCCGGGTGCTCCGGTTTCCTCCCACAGTCCAAAGATGTGCGGGTTAGGTGGATTGGCCATGCTAAATTGCCCGTAGTGTAAGGTTAATGGGGGGATTGTTGGGTTACGGGTATGCAGGTTACGTGGGTTTAAGTGGGGTGATCATTGTTCGGCACAACATCGAGGGCCGAAGGGCCTGTTCTGTGCTGTACTGTTCTATGTTCTATGTTCTATGTTCTATGTTCTTGTGCCATCATGAACTCGGCCTATCGGGGCGGAGCATCAGGGGAGGATCCTTAGGTGACTTGTTGAGGCCGTCCCAAAAGGTACGCACCGCAATGGCACCGCTTCAGAGGGCGCGGAGCATGCTAAACCTGCATCAAACAGGCAGAGCTTCCGATTTTGGCGTAAAAAGGGATTGTCCGCCCGATCTCCGATTCCGAAATCGGCTTCAGGAAACGGACAATCTCGCCCTTGGTTCGGGCTACTAAAGGACAGGCGTTTCACTTTTGAAGTGTAGTTAGATGAATTCAATAGTCAAAGTCCAATATCAGGGATTCTCCCAAACAGGTGGGTCACAATGCTAGTTCCTTGTGCGTCTTGTTACCAAGAGGTCAGTTTGTTGTATTGGTGGGTTTGAAAAGGAACAGGTTTGGAGACCTTTCAATGTTGCAGTCCCCAGGTTCTCAGGCATGCATGTTGCTACCACTGTTTCTGCAGCTGTTGTTTTGTTGCCGTGCAGACAGCACTAATAGATTAAATAGGGGGACCAACTGGCTGCCTTACCATATGGTTTCTCACAGAACTCTTCCAAATATAGTGTTGGATTTACATTGGTTAGCCACAACCTGGGCTATTATTTGCAGACATTTGCCCTGAGGGTTTGAGACAATCATCATCTTGGTTTCAGAATGACCCATTAGAGTCAGCATGAAACACCTTTTGGATGGCTCAGGTGATAAATAATGATGCGTCTTAATCTGGAATGTGTCCTTTTATCTTTACGAGACAGTGTGGTGGTTAGAATTACTGAGCATGACAAATGTTGTAAATTGTATATAGAACCTTTCAACCATATGAGGGGAGAATGTATATCAAGAGTATTCAGGGATACACTGTAAACAGCAGGAAAGATTCACCCCAGTAAAAGGATCATGTATGAATCTATAGAAATTAGGGAGAAAGAACTGTTGCAGCACTGACCCCAAGCAGCCCAGCTCTGTTTCCAGCCTACATTTACTTGCTGGGTTCAAAATGCATCTCAGGTCTAACCAACATAATAAAACATCTTTAGTTAACCACTTATTCAATATATGGAAAATTTAATTCATTAATAGTGATCAATCAATAGCTGTCAGCACTATTCAAATTAGACTCTACAGATTCTTTGTAGGTTTTAGCTACTCAGGCAGAATTGTACGTGTCCTGGCAGACGGGCACCCGACACGGAAGCTCGTAACAAAGCGTGTGATGACATCGGGCGCGCATCCCAACGTCATCCGGCATTTATGCAATCTTTTGATCAGTGGCCACAGGTGCGGATCGGCAGCATGCCTGCCGACACTTAATGATGACTTCATCATTCACCTAATGAAGGAGCTCTGCTCCGCAAGCTTGTGATTCAAAACAAACCTGTTGGACTTTAACCTGGTGTTGGAAGATTTCTTACTGTGCCCACCCCAGTCCAACACCAGCATCTCCACCTCATGACAGTTAATAAGTTAAATGTGGGGATTTTCTGCCTGGTGTCATGAGAATGTCGCTTTAAGAAATGTTTGGCTGCTCATGTTACTGCAGTGATGTCAGAGTGTAGGTGGAGCTGAGCTCTGGTTCTGCATTTTAGTTTCACTTTGAGAAAAAGCTTGGGTGTGTCTGGGTTTTCATTGAGCTGCAGCTGAAGTTAAACAAAGAGCTGTCCTGTCGATCTCGGCCATCCAAAGACTATCTCTGGATCATTTGGTGAATTCAGAATTATAAATGTTCTCATTTATGTGAACCTAATGTGCTCCTGTTTAAAGGTTTGTTAAGTCTTTTGGATGTTAAAGGACAGCTTAAAGCAGGGGTGTCAAACTCAAATACACCGTGGGCCAAAATTAAAAAATCGGGACAAGTCGAGGGCCGGACTGGTTCAATGTTTTTTTGCAAAACTTATTGAAATGAGCTTATTGAACCTGGAACTAATAAAGCTTAGGCTATTGCCTATAAAAACAACATTAAATATTAAATAAATAAAAAAATTAGTTGCATTTATTTCTTATTGCTTTATCTGGAGCTTTTCCAGAGTAATTTCTAATGAAAACATTTTTCCACAGGCCAACACTTTGTGATTCACACTATACCTGAATAAACTCGGCATCAGCCATATCATACGCCATAGGCGCTTCAATTGCTGAGGCCAGCTTTAATAGTAATTAGATATTATTAGGGCAGCACGGTGGCCTAGTGGTTAGCACAACCACCTCACGGCGCTGAGGTCCCAGGTTCGATCCCGGCTCTGGGTCACTGTCCGTGTGGAGTTTGCACGTTCTCCCCGTGTCTGCGTGGGTTTCGCCCCCACAACCCAAAAATGTGCAGAGTAGGTGGATTGGCCACGCTAAATTGCCCCTTAATTGGAAAAAATAATTGGCTAATCTAAATTTTAAAAAAAAAAGTAATTAGATATTATCTCGCGGGCCAAAGATAATTCCACCGCGGGCCGGATTTGGCCCGCGTGCCTTGAGTTTGACATATATGGCTTAAAGGATTACTTAGTGTTGTACGCTTTGGGGGTTATCTTCGAATTAATGGTTGCTAAGATATTCACTGTTTATTTTAAAAAGGTGAACTTGAGTTCATAGAATAAACATTGTTTTGTTTTAAAAAATACTTGTCCGTTTCTGCTGTACTATAAGCTGTACAGTGAGCCGTGTGCTTCCCATACCACAATTTATTAAAAGTTGTGGGTCAGGTGAACTCCATGATACACTTTGGGATTCTCTAAACCCTGACCCAAAACACTGGAATATTATGCTGCCCATGTGATCTCTAGGACATTGTACAGGCAGAACAGGCAATCCATTTTCCAACCATTCTCCATCTTGGGTTGAAGGGGCGGGCGCCTCAATCTGAAGGCCCCTTCAGATTTGGGGCACCCTCTCCTCCAGGACCTGGGAGCTCCGGCCCTCTCTCCCCATTTGGGCTGCGACAGCCCCGGGATTTAGTTCCAGGCAGAGTCCTCTTCTGGCCACTGCAACACTATGCATGGAGAAATTGGAGAGCTTTTGGCCAATTAGATTGGCCAGCAGCTATCCTAGGTGGGAATTTCTTTCAACTGAGTGAGAAATGACAGTGGGCTTCTGAGAGAACGGTGGAAGCATGTTACATGTCGACTCTCAGAATGGCAAGACCTAAAATTCTACCCCTAGAGTTAGAAGACGTGCTGCATCTAGTGATGCATGGAGCAGACAAGGTACATGCTAATGTCTGTTTTCCGTGGCTTGTTTTTCCTGAAGTAGGTTATTAGCCTAAAGCTATAGCTCTGTGGGTGCCAGTCCACATCAATCATGGTTGGCCAGGAGTTTCTCTCATTAGGACCACCTGTCGGAGGTACGTTGGAAGGATTTGCAGGTTGGGCATGTTACCAGCCCGTACCAGCCGTTCCCGTACCAGCTTCCCCCGACAGGCGCCGGAATATGGCGACTAGGGGCTTTTCACAGTAACTTCATTGAAGCCTACTCGTGACAATAAGCAATTTTCATTTTTTTCATTTCATGTTATGAATGGTGCTTCCGTAGCCATCAAGTCCTGGTGTGGGACTCAAATCTGGAGTTTCTGGCTCAGAAGTAGAGACGCTGCCCACCGCGCCACAAGACCTCCCATTTTAGCTATTGCCAAAATAAAAAAAAACTTTCTTTGATATTCAATCACCAGTGAAACCTGCCTGTAATGAAATCTCTTAATTAGAATGCTGACATTTCTGGTTGTTTTGTGTAATTCAGCATGTCGTGTGATGTAACATCATGGCCTAGTGACAAAAAGCTGCTAATCTCTACAAGGCAGTAAATGCTTGCTCTCTGCAAGTGCAAAACATTTGCATTAAAATTTGCTTTTTGCTATGTAGGTGAAATGATAAAAATTAATTGGTGCTAGAACTCAAAATTGAAGGAACATTTTGTATATTAAGTAGAAGTTGTTTGTAACTATGCATCACTTTACAAGGCAAGTGTTTGCTCCAATTTAAAAGACTGCCTTTCTTTATATTAATTACTTAATAATTGGAACGGTTCCTAATACTATCTTTCGACAATTCTTTGTCACATTTGCCTGTTTCTCAAATGTTTGTTTCCTGATACACAATGTCATTTTATAATCCTTAATCCCAGCTATGCTTACATCAAACACCAGTACTTGCTGCACCCTGTATCAGACTCAAAATTTGATGGACTGGATTTCCCTTTGGTTTATTGTATATTAGTGGAGGTTTTGGGGGCCAGTAAATTCTGAAAATAAGACCAACACCTTAAAGAAAATCTCCAAAATTCTCCACCAGAACATTTTCCAATCCCACCAAGAGACCTTTTCACAGGGGTCAAATGGGATTAAATGGATCTGGTGGTTTAGCATGTAAAGGTATTAATCCCTGTTTTGTCCTATTCTAATCCAGTTTGCACTCACTGTGTGAAAGTCCACCAATTGTCCAATTGCTAATTATTGCAAGTATTCACATAGATGAACTCAAAACTCCATGGGCACGAGCTAAGTTCACTTTGCAGAACTGCTTTTAGTAAAAGATGCCAAAAAAATCTTTCACCCGATGTATAACTCCTTCTTAATTCAGCCTACATATATAACTTGTTAATTCTGCCTACATATAACTCCTTCTTCATTGACCCTATATATAACTCCTTCCACATTCACCCTATAACACATTCTTCATTCTCCCTATATATAACTTCTTCTTCATTCATGCTATATATAGCAGCTTCATTTAGCCGATATATAACTTCTTCATTCACCCTAAGTACAACTCGTTCTTCATTCATCCAATTGACAATTCCTTCTACATTCACTCTATATATGGCTTCTTCAATTAGTCTATATATAACTCCTGCTTCACCCATCCTCTATATAATTCCTTCTTCATTCTCCCTACGTATAACTTATTCACTCCCCTATATATAAAACTCCTACATTCTCCCTATAAATAGCTTCTTCATTCTTCATATATATAACTCCTGCTTCACCCATCCTCTATATAATTCCTTCTTCATTCTCCCTATGTTTAACTTATTCACTCCCCCTATATATAAAACTCCTACATTCTCCCTATTAATAGCTTCTTCATTCTTCATATATATAACTCCTTCTTCATTTATCCTCTATATAACTCCTTAATTCACCCTATATACAACTCCTTCTTCATTCACCCTATATATTATTCCTTTCACATTCACCCTATACATAACTCCTTCTTCATTCTCCCTGTGTACAATTCCTTCTTCATTCACCTTATGTATAACTTCTTCATTCACCCTATAGACAACTCCTTCTTCATTCACCTTATATATTATTCCTTTTGCATCCACCCTATATATATAATGCTTTATTTATTCTCCCTATATACAATTATTTCTTCATTCCCCCTATATCTCACTTCTTCATTCACCCTATAAAGACTAAAGAATAAAAACTCCTTCTTTCTTCTCTCTATATATAAAACCCCCTTCATTCGCACTAAATATAATTCCTTTCACATCCACCATATGTAACACCTTCTTCATTTACGATAAATGTAATTCCTTTCACATCCACCCTCTTTGTAACTCCTTCATCATTCACCCGATATATAACTCCTTCTTCATTTATCCTCTATATAACTCCTTAATTCACCCTCTAGCCAACTCCTTCTTTGTTCACCCAATATATTATTCTTTCCACATCCACATTATATATAACTCCTTCTTCACTCTCACCATATAGAACTCCTTCTTCATTCACCCTAAATATAACTATTTTCACATCCACCCTACATACAACTCTTTCTTCACTCTCCCTACATATAACTTCTTAATTTAGCCTGCATATAACTCCTTCATTCACCCTATAAAAATAATCTTTGTTTAGCTTATATATAATCCTTGATTCACCCTATGTACAACTCCTTCGTTCACCCTCTATATAACACCTTCATTCACTCTATAGACAAGTCCTTCTAAATTTATTCTAAATATAACTTCATCATTTAGCCTATTTATAACGTCTTCTTAATTCAGACTATATATATCTTCTCCATTCATCCATATGCAACTGCTTCTTCATTCATGCTATATAAAACCCTATGTATGACTCCTTCTTCGCTAACTCTATAGATAGCTCATTCTTCCATCACCCTATATATAACTTCTTCATTTAGCCTGTATATAACTGTTTCTTCATTCATCCAATATATAACTTCTTCTTCATTTACTCTATATATAACTTCTTCATTCACCCTATGTACAATTGCTTTTTGATTCACCCTATATACAACTCGTTCTTTATTCACCCTATATGACTTCTTCATTCAACCCAAATATAGCTCCCTTTTCACTCACCTATATGTTACTCCTTCATCATTCAACCGAGACATAACTACATCATTCGCCTGGGGTGCGATTTACTAGCTTTGTCACGCCCAACTTAGAGTCGGGAGGAGGCCGTTGAATCTTGGAAGAGGCCTCGCGAGTTTTGTGACGCTCCATAAAGCCTCACGAAATTCAACCGAAACTCCTGAAATGTCGCGATCCGGATCTCCCTCTCGCCGGGCGAGATCCAGATAAGCATATTTAAATGAGCCATTAGGCTCAAATAAACATTACATGCGCCTAATTCCACCGGCGCTTGGGAATTAACAGCCTCCCCTGTGAAGCCATCACCGGTATCAAACGTTAATTGATCCACTTCACAAAGCCCTTTGAGCTTTACATCGGAAATGATGGTCCTGCCGACGGGTTTGCTGGGACTGCGCCTGCCAGCTCCCATCCAAGAAATGGGAGCAGCACTTAAACTGATTCTGCAGAGCAAACCCCACACAGCTCGCAGCCATGCCACCGAGGAGACCAACCCTACGATTCGGGGATATCGAACTGGCCAGATTGTTGGATGCGGTTGAAACCAGACTGGATGCTCTGTTCCCCCCGAGGGGTTGGCAGGTCAGCCACAGGGCAGCCAGTGTGGCCTGGGGGCAAGTGTCAGCAACCGTCGCACAAGAGATAGCATCGGCAATGCATGACAACAAAGCCAATACTGCGAGGGTGGCAGCCACAGTGGGGAGCCTGGTGCATGAGGTCGGCAGCATGAGTGGAGGTGTCCAAGGTGTAGCTCAGTCGGTGACGGCTATGGCTGAGGGCCTCGATAACATGTCCCACTCGCTGGGGGATGTGACCAGTCCTAGGTGGACCTTTATGAGGTGCCGCAGAGCAAGCCCCAGTCTCAGATGGGCATTGCTGAGACACTCCAGAGCATGCCCCGGTTGGTGGGGGAGATGTCCCAGTCACAGGTGGGCATTGTTGGGGCTCTCCCCAGTCACTGAGGAACATCGCTGAGGGTGTCGACACCATGCTACAGACATTGAGGAGCTGCCAGGACTGGTAGAGCCAAATGACGCTGGGGCAGCCGGAGCTTGATCCAGATGCCCCTCCATCCCGAGGCACAGACTGGGCGCCAATCTGAAGGCACCCTACGAAGTGGTGACGGTGGCCACCAGCTCCCCCAGTTCCACCACGGGGTGGCATGGCAGGGCATATGCTGCCGGCAGGTGGTCTGGGGCCCTCCAGCCCAAGGGCCCCAGAGGATGCCTGCTAGGGGCATCAAAGGTCATGGGACATGGTAGCCTGTAGGCTACCTCCATTTCTTGATGACGTAGGTCATACGAGGAAAGGTTGAGGGTGCTAGGCCTTTTCTCATTAGAACGGAGAAGGATGAGGGGCGACTTGATAGATGTTTATAAGATGATCAGGGGAATAGATAGAGTAGACAGTCAGAGACTTTTTCCCCGGGTGGAACACACCATTACAAGGGGACATAAATTTAAGATAAATGGTGGAAGATATAGAGGGGATGTCAGAGGTAGGTTCTTTACCCAGAGAGTAGTGGGGGCATGGAATGCACTGCCTGTGGAAGTAGTTGAGTCGGAAAAGTTAGGGACCTTCAAGCGGCTATTGGATAGGTACTTGGATTAGGGTAGAATAATGGAGTGTAGGTTAACTTCTTAAGGGCAGCACGGTAGCATTGTGGATAGCACAATTGCTTCACAGCTCCAGGGTCCCAAGTTCGATTTCGACTTGGGTCACTGTCTGTGTGGAGTCTGCACATCCTCCCCGTGACTGCGTGGGTTTCCTCCGGGTACTCCGGTTTCCTCCCACAGTCCAAAGATGTGCAGGTTGGGTGGATTGGCCATGAAAAATTGTCCAAAATTCTATGATTAACCTAGGACAAAAGTTCGGCGCAACATCGTGGGCCGAAGGGCCTGTTCTGTGCTGTATTTCTCTATCTATCTATCTACATCCTGGGGTCCCACCTAGATGCAGTACATGAGCACAGAACGTTATGAAGGTCGAGGATCTCAAAGAGGGCACGGGGAGGAAAGTGGGTAATAGGGTAGGGGCAAGGTGAGGTGAAGGGGCGAAACGGGTGGAGGGAGGGGCTGGGAGGGCGGCAAGGTGGAGTAGCACCAGAGGGTGCAAGGGGCAGTTGGGGACGCATATGAACAACATTAAAAAACATTGCACCCCAAGAAATATGACACCTCTGGGAGGGTGGAACAGGGTGGTGGGGGCGATGGGGAGGGGGTGCAAGGGTTGCGATGATGGACGAGACCAAGTCTTATGTGAAGCGGGCGAGGATGAGGGCTTCCCTGGCCCTCCGGGCATGCCGGACCCTCGCCCTGCTGCCTGTTCTCCAGCCTCCGACTGGTCCTGCAGGTCCTCCCTGGGTTTGTCCTCCAGCCCCTTCTCATCATGGGCCTCCTTTTGTCCTCCTCCTTGGAGGTGGCCACATGAAATGAAAAATGAAATGAAAATCGCTTATTGTCACGAGTAGGCTTCAATGAAGTTACTGTGAAAAGCCCCTAGTCGCCACATTCCGGTGCTTGTTCAGGGAGGCTGATACGGGAATTGAACCGTGCTGCTGGCCTGCATTGGTCTGCTTTAAAAGCCAGAGATTTAGCCCAGTGTGCTAAACCAGCCCCTGGGATCCTCCTCCTCCACCTCCAGCAGATCGCCACGCTGCTATGTCAGTTTGTGGAGGGCACAGCAGACCACCACAAAGCAGGCGACTCTCTGGTAGGTGTACTACAATGCACCACATTTTGAGGAATCCGATGCACTGCTCAATGACAGCCTGGGTGACCACATGGGCCTCATTGTATCAGGTCTCCACATTGGTTTCCGGCCTCCATACTGGCACCATTAGCCAGGTCCTAGGAGAAACATCAAATGATGCACTATTACAGGATTCAGCAAAGATATGCCGACAGTTTATGGAACGTGACCAAGGAGAAGTTCGCTTCACTGCTGTGGCCCTTTGCAAAGCCTCTTGAATATTTTCCGAACCAGCATCCCAAGTGCACAAAACCCCACAGCTTAAATGTGGTGTTTGAAAGCTTTCAGAATGTTTTGCTTAACAAGTTTGTGTATAGGGGAACCAAAAAAAAAGTACTTGCTGTGTGGATGTTTTAATAGATGGCATTTCTGCACTAGACCTTTGCAACATTCCTGTGGACAGTAATCCTTATCCCCCATGAGCCAATCGGCCATCCTGGGGTGCTCTTCGAAGAGGCAGGGGATGTCCGACTGCCCCAGGATGTAGCTGCTTTGCATAGTCCCTGGGAAGCGTGCACATACATGCATGATCTTCATGGTCGCACATGAGAGTGGATCCGTTCCTGTTGGTCCAGTGCGTGAAAGGCGACATGCATGCCATTTATTACCCCCGGGCCTAGGGCATCCAATGATGGCGGATAATCCTGAGCGCGGGCATCTTGTTGGGCCTGGTCCAGGTCAAAGTCTATGGGCGCGATTCTCTGCACTCACGCCGGTTCGGAGAATAGCAGGCCGCGCAAATTTTCACGGCGACGCTGGTCCGACGCCCTCCCGCTATTCTCCGAACCCCGCACAAACTACACGTCGGCATTCCCGGCAAAGGCCTCGAACGCCCCCCCTGACATGACCAGAATCGCTACTTATTGGCCCCCCGCTACTCTCCGGCCCGGATGGGCCGAAGTCCCGACGTCATCACGCCATGTTTTCACTCCGGCCAACACACCTGCTTTTCAAGTTCGTCAACCAGTCGTGCTGGCTGACGAGAGCTTCGAGTAGGTGAGCGCACCGCTCAGCGCACCGCTCAGCGCACTGCTGGAGTCTGGCCACAACGGGGAAGGCATCCCCAAGAACGGGAGGGGGTCCAGAGCGGGGGGGGGGGGGGGGGGGGGGAGTGGGGGAGACGGAGGGGGGAGTGGGGGAGACGGAGGGGGGAGTGGGGGGAGGAGACGGAGAGGGGAGTGGGGGAGACAGAGGGGGGAGTGTGGGAGACGGAGGGGGGAGTGGGGGAGGAGACGGAGGGGGCAGTGTGGGAGATGGAGAGGGAGTGGGGGGAGACGGAGGGGGAGTGGGGGAGACGGAGGGGGGAGTGGGGGAGACGGAGGGGGGAGTGTGGGAGACGGAGGGGGGAGTGGGGGAGACGGAGGGGGCAGTGTGGGAGATGGAGAGGGGAGTGGGGGGAGACAGAGGGGGAGTGGGGGAGACGGAGGGGGGAGTGGGGGAGACGGAGGGGGGAGTGTGGGAGACGGAGGGGGGAGTGGGGGAGACGGAGGGGGGGAGTGGGGGAGACGGAGGGGGGAGTGGGGGAGACGGTGGGGGGGGGAGTTGGAGTGGGGGGGGTAGGGAGAGAGTGAGCGAGTGACCCGTCCAACCCCGGTTACACAGTGTCTGCCACCATGCCATGGCGTGCCGGTCACGAGGACACGGCCGCTGGTTGCCCTGTGGCTTACGGCCACAGGCCACTGAAGCACCGGTGAAGAGGACGTAGTTAACTGCCCGTTGGATGCAGAAAGTGACCAGGAGTTAGGCTGCCCGTGTGTCAGCAGCGCGACCAGGCCACCGGGACACACAGGTATCCCGTGCCAGGCGGCTGCCGAGATGTCGACTAACCTCCGTCTAACATGTCCCGTTTCTCTGCCCCCCACCACCCTTCTGTAGGTTAGCACAATGTCTGTGAACAGAGCGGCTATGTTCTGCGCAGTGGTTGGGGCCGCTGCGCTGCATTTGGCGATGCACAGGGCTGGCTCAAGGCACCAGCAACTCGGGCAGTCGCCCGGGGCGCCATGTGCTAGGGGGCGCCAGAGACTCGGATCCCGCGCATGCGCAGTTGGGCCGGTGCCAACCAGCGCATGCGCGGTGGCCGCCCTCCCCCAGGGCGCCCCCCCCCGCTCGGTCCGCCCCCCCCGCTTCGGTCCGCCCCCCCCCCGCTCGGTCCGCCCCCCCGCCCCCCTCCTCGGTCCGCCCCCCCCCCCCCCCCCCCCCCCCCCCCTCGGTCCGCCCCCCCCCCGCCCCCCCCTTCGGGTTTCCGCCCCCTCGCCCCCCCCCCCCCCCCCCCCCCCCCCCCCCAAGGGCGCCGAAGTTCAGCTTGCCCGGGGCACCAGCAACCCTAGGGCCGGCGCTGGCGATGCAGCAGCATCCACAGCCACAACCCGCAGTGGATGCAGGGCCAGCTGCAGCAGCAGAGGGAAGGGCCGAGGAGTTGCCAGTCGTCGAGCAGCATGGGGGGGAGGGGGAGGAGGAGAGAGTGAGGGTGCAGCCACAGCACCAGGGGCGACGACCAAGGCCGAGAGTGTACCGTGTTCGGATCTCTTTCTTAACAATGACGGACATTCACCTGCAGGAGGAGACTCCGGCTGAGTAGGCGGATGGTGATACATATCTGTCACCTCGTGGCGCACCTCGCCCACGTGGAACGGGGGGGAGAACACGCGATCCCGGTTGCCATCAAGGTGACGGTCGCTCTTAATTTCTATGCGACCGGCTCCTTCCAGTCTACCGAGCGGGGACCTCTCCGGGATCTCCCAGTCATTCGGTCCACAGGTGTATCCAGGATGTGACCGATGCCCTCTATGCCATCGCGGACCGCTACATAACCGCGACAGGGGTTATCCGCTGAGGTCTTGGCTGATGACGCCTATACGGATGCCTCAGACCAATGCGGAAACACGATACAACGAGGCCCATGCAGCAACCAGGGGTGTGGTGGAGCGCTGCCTTGGCCTCCTGAAGATGAGATTCAGGTGCCTGGACCGCTCCGGAGGGGCCCTGCAGTACCAGGCCGACAGGGTCGCTCGCATTGTTGTGGTCTGCTGTGCGCTGCACAACATCGCGATGCAGAGGGGAGATGACCTGCTGCAGGAGGCGGAGGGAGAAGCCAGTGGCAGTGGTGCCAGCACAGAGGAGGAGGAGGAGGAGAGGGAGGAGGAGGAGGAGGAGGAGGAGGAGGCTGGCGGAGTGGCGAGCGCAGCACGCAGACACGACCCAGGTGCTGGTGATGTCCAGGAGGCGGCACGATGGATCCGGCGAGGACGGCGGGCACGCGACGCCTTGGTGACAGCACGGTTCACGCGTCGCATGTGACGTCCCCGCTGAACACCTGCATCGCTAATCGTGCAGAGGGTCAACACACAACTGCCACCACCACAGCACCCCCCCCCCCCCCCCCCCCCCACCCCCTCTCAGTGTACACTGCTCCACTTAGACATCACCCTTACCACTGGGTCCAGACGGTATGGCACAACATCGATGGCTGTGTCAGTGGGTGTGATCAGTGCCATGTGGAATGATGACAGCCCGCTCTGCGAAGAGCTGTGAGCTCAGAATCGTTAGAGAGAGTCTGACCCATGGCAATAGCTGAACCATTCACCTTGGTGGCCGCTGAGTTCGTCACAGACACTCTATCACGTGCCCGCGTGGGCTAGCTGTGGGCGGGGGTGAGGGGAGGGGCAGGGGCTGCACACCCGGCACCGAAGTTTCACCGCTCTTCAACCCCAGCGACACTCGGTAACCATCACGATTCCTGTGGCTGTGGAACAATCACACGGTATTACAAGTAAGGTGGAACAGTGCGTTTAATGTTAACAATAATTTACAGGTGCCCTAGCCCCTATAACTAAAACTGTGCCCTTCACCCGTGCCAACTTACTCAGTGTCTCACTTTGTTGCCTTACGGGCCCTACCACTACGTCTAAGTGATTCCCCAGATGATACAGCAGGAGTGGAGGAGGACTGCTGCGAATCGCTTCCCTTCGACTAGTTTCTCCTTCGGCAAGCGTTTCCTGGGGCAACCCGGCCTTGATGGGCCAGGCTGCTCTGCGGGCGTACTCGGGTGACGTTGTGCCACCCTGCTCTGCCTGCTGCCCACCCGATGCACCAGGGATGGGACAGGGGGAGGCCGAGAATTCCGGGACGTCCCGTGATGG
Organism: Scyliorhinus canicula; assembly: GCF_902713615.1. NCBI lineage: Eukaryota > Metazoa > Chordata > Chondrichthyes > Carcharhiniformes > Scyliorhinidae > Scyliorhinus > Scyliorhinus canicula. The sequence continues at coordinate 197,374,360 of NC_052148.1, forward strand.
AGTTAATGGGACGGGCCCCAAAACCTCCTCCTCCCTCAGGGAGCCCGGTGGCCCCCGAGCCTCACTTTGGGACAGAGGTGCGAGCGGGGAGGTGCCCCGTCGCACCACCGACACCTGGCGCTGCCAGTCTTGGAGGCCTGCAACGGTATCCACCAGGATCCGAAGGTTTGCAGAGACGGAGTCCAGGGAGTTAGACATTCCCGCCAGGGACTGTGCGATCTCAACCTGTGAGTGCACGATCCCATCCAGCACATGTGTCAGGCGGTTGATGCTCTCCGCGACTGACTGCTGGGACTGTGCCATCGACTTCTGGGACTGTGCCATCGACTGCTGTGACTGTGCCATGGCGTGCTGCGACTGGGCCATGACCTGCTGCGACTGGGCCATGACCTGCTGAGACTCGGCCAAGGCCCGCAGCACGCCGGCAATGTCGTGTTGGCTCTGGCGCATTGCTGCCTGTGAGAGGGCAACCTTGTCCAGGGCCGAGGATGACGCGTGCACATTAAGCCCAACGCCTTGCATAACCTGACCCATTGCCTCCACCGCGGATGCCACCCGTGCGGTGTCGGCCTGGGTTGCTGCCATGAGCGGCACCACTCCCTGCTCGTGGACGCGGTTCGACTCCTCTAACAGCGTCTGCAGAGTCTGGAAGACAGCCCTCACCCCGTCATTGTGTCCCTGGGTTTGTTGATGCATCGGCTGTGCGGGTGGGTTGAGAAAGTCCAGGAACTCGGAAAACGTCTGGGAGCCAGCTGGATGCTGGGCTGGCCTGCCCTCCGCCAGTCCGGGCCCTCGGCTGCTCCGACTTCCACCTGTTGTACCTGCTCAGCTGTGATGTGCGACCCAGACTGTGACCCAGGAGCCTCATCACTAAATAGGCCAACCGGGGTGAGTGTCTCTGGGATGGTGGATGGTGTGGGAGATAGCAGTGCCGCAAGCTCGAGGTCGTCCTGGGTTGACGCCTCCTCTATGTCATCGGCCCGCTGAGAGGCCGCAGGGCGTTCGCGGGCCATTTCTCTCTCTTGCTCTGTAGCCGCCCTCTGGGCGTCCTGCTCCACAGACTCGGTTGGGAGGATGGGACTCCCCGCTGACCGGGCACCCTCTGTCATGCGGCCTGGGTGAGGTGGGGGCAGATGCCTGTGTCCACCTGGAGGCAAACGGCCCTGGTCTTTCGGCATCACGTCCTAGGGAAGAGAATGAAACGGGTTATTTAGATTCGCTCGGCCGGGCGCTGGACGGTCCCAGTGGGCATG